>NW_019102138.1:0-3349 GCF_001856785.1 Myzus persicae | reverse complement strand
GGACGCATGTAGAAACCCAGAAAATAATCGTACAGACCGTAGGGTTCTAGACTGTAAATACTCAGACCGTATTTTCACAGAATGTAGAAACTCCGAATTTCACAAACCGTATAGTTCCAGACTGTATTTCACTGGAAAAATAAATACGCCGACCGTATAGTTCCCGACCGTAGTATTACAGAATTTTTTTTTTTGTAAACCGTATAATTCCAGACCGTATAATTCCAGACCGTATAATTCCCGAATTTGATCATTTTCATACCGTACTTTTACCGACCGTAAAAATCCGGAAATTCACAAACCGTATAATACCAGACCGTATTTCACTGGAAAAAATAAACACGCAAAATGTATAGTAACCGACCGTAGGATTACGGAAAAAATTATTAATGTTGTTGATTATTATTTATAATTGATACACAACCATGGCAAAAATAGTGACAGCGATGGTTATTCTTGAAGTATATATAAGGGGAGCGGGACAACAATAATTAGATTTTCAAAATACCTCCTCGTAAAATCGTGAATTTTGACCTTATTCATAGTAGAATGACCTTAGCTGTAACACAGACATATTATGAATGGACTATGCTAACTGATTAAAGAACTAAAACTTGACTGATATTAGAAAGATATAATGCTGGTGCAGGGTTTTTTTCGCATCTGAACTTAATTTAGGTGTAGGTATTAGTGCAGTTTAAAAATTTGCATATTATAGCGCAAGGCCTGAAATTTTTGACTGACGATAAGAAATGAGACACGGCTAGGTGCGCAGTTTACATTATACAAAGTAGGTAATAACTAGGGTCTAGTAAAAATATTTTTTATTTCCTATATTTTATACAATTATAACCAGCTAGTTGTCAACAATTGTTGGTTATTTCTGCATTACGATCTAATTAGAACACTTCCAGTAATGACAATGTCGCAATTAAAAGTTTAATGTAGGCACTTACTATTTTTAAATAAAATTATCAATAACATTTGCTCCACCAAAATATGACTTTTAGGGGTAAATGAAAACAAACAAATTTGTTAGTTTATTATCTGTAGGAATAACTTCTAGGACATTTGAAAATATTTGTCATTAGCATTGATTTTATACATATTATACTATTTATACTTGAATAGTTGAATGTATAAAGTAGATAATATAAATACATTTATATTTCTATATGCCCCATATTACATGTTGCTAAGGGGCAAATGAGAATTTTATTATTTTATAGGTTGGATATACCTAATATATTATCACCACCCATCGATGATAAATTAATATCGCTTCCAATTATATGCCCCATTTTCACTCACCCCACTTGACCATAGTATTTAACTCAATTAAAAATCATGGAGAATTTTACATTTCAAAAGAGTTAATTTTGATTTTGGGCGCAATTTACGCCCCAGTACATTATTAATTGTATGAGAGATAGAGCTTTCACACGTTACAAATTAACAGCAACAATTATCCGTCAGTTATACATTATAAATATAAATACAATTTTTTACAATTTATTATTATTTAAAATGTATCATAATATGATATATATATATCAAAATATTATTTTGAAATACGATGAAAAAACTAAATTATAGCTAACTATAATTTCTCGTTTCTAACTTATAAGTTATAGGTAATAAGAGGTACTTAATTGGGTTAGAGGTACTTATAAGGTATGATCAGATGCTTATTTAATATAAAAATTGGTGATTGTGATACTTGATAAATTAAGTTGGAAAATTGTATAAATATGTTTCACAATTTCGTTTATAACCAAACCTAAGTCCTAACCTACATTTAACATTAAACAATTATAACTGTAGGTAGTAGGTACAACTCTAACTTTTTAAAAGAAGGCCGTTCATTAAATTTGTATATATTTTAGTATAGGTACCTACTTATTTATTTTTCGTTTATTATAATTTGACACGCGAAACGTTTCTTATAGGTAGATGGAGTGAGAACGTGAGCAAAAGTTTATTACTCATATTTTTAGAAAATTTGTACGTGTATTAATTTTAATTTTTTAATTCATTGAAATCTACCTATAGATAGTGTACCTATACAAATTAAAATTTCGAACACTACTTTTTATCAAGTTGTTTCGTTCAGTGGCGTAGTGAGGAACTTGGTGGCCATTAGAGACAGGACTAGGGACATAAGAGACAGGAGACAGATCCCCCCCCTTTAACCCAGAAATTAAATTATGCCTGTTCCCCCCCCCCCCAACTTGGAGATACCTTGGGGGCCCATTCGATTATCAATATTTATAGGCGATAGCCGATAGGTAGGTAATATCTACTATTTTGTATTAGGCACATAGGTTTGAACTTACTTACTTACATATAGACATATAGATAATTTCTTGACGAATAAAAATTGGACTCGAGTGGTTTACCTTTTATAGTTGGATGCCCTAAGCTTAATAGGTATTTAGTTTATACTGAGATATTCTGACGTTTAACCGATGTATAAAATATAAATATATTCTTAGGTTCCTACTATATATTATATTTACAGGACCACTCTGGGAAATAATGTTTTTGGCTACGCGACAATGTGACATCGAAATTATGAACAAATACTTTTTTAAAACCTATAGAGACGACCAAAGAAACAGATGGGTATATACAGTTATAAGTTATAACTGTATATATTTCTTTTATTTAATTTTATAAATTCTTATAAACTTATAACTTATAAAAGCTGTGCCTAATTAATGTAAAATTGAATATTCAGTTTATAATTTATATCAACATTTTTCTTTTTAGCAAATTATTCTGAGTCTACCCATAGACTAATAGGTAATAAAAAATAATTCAGCATTAAAGTAAAATATGTTTGGTGGTCTGTTTATATTTTATTTCCCCTCCACGGGACGTGGTCTATTGCCGAACCCCTGTTCTGATTCTAGAAAATGCTAAAATATATATAAAAATTATTTCAAAATTGAGAAATACATTTATTAGATATCTGAATTTAGTAAGATTTGTATTAATTACAATATTGAACCTGAAGCTAATTTACACTATGATATTTTGAGGGGTTTGGTAGATATAATCCGATTTATGTAAAAAAATCACAAAAATAAAGTGAATCTTTTTAACAAAATGAATGTTAGATACGTTTTAATAGCTACTACAACCTACCTACTTAGAAATTTTTAAATTGATGATTTCGTCAAATAGTTTAAGACGTATACAATTTTATTTCCAGCAATATGTACGCATAGGCCATACGGTTTATTATATCTTAGAACATAGTCAATATAATTATATTAATCAATACTTACAAGATAGGTACTTATGTATGACTCTATTAACTATAATGTATATAATCTAGTATTAT
>NW_019102137.1:0-3354 GCF_001856785.1 Myzus persicae | reverse complement strand
TTGATAGCGATTAAGCGACAATAATATTATAGCGGCTATCTGCAGTAGATAAGTCAGTCGACGATTATTGCGTGTGTCGATCGCAGCTCCGTATAGGCATCACGGCCGCCTCGGATCTCGAATAATATACCTACTATAATTATGATTATACTAAATAAAAGTTATACAGTTTAAAGCGGTGTATATTGATTATTTCATTTTTTAATATACGCAACAGTCGGTCTAACATTTATGTTGCTAAATACATCTGGGTGGAAGGACACTACACAGACTTAAATACCTACTCTAATATCTAAAATTAATTTATTGTGGGTCTCTTTGGATCAGCAATTTACCAGATATTTAACACTATAATAGCTAAATAGTTATTGTATGACCTTTATGATAGTATGTTGTTTATCTCGATAACTCAAGTCACGGGACACGGATAGTTTCCCATGATAAAATTAAGTAAAAATATAACATAGGTAGGTGTTTAAGAGTAGGTATAATAAGGAATGTCGTATTTTCTGGTACTACATGAGTACTTACCACAAATCACACGGCAGTACATTTTGGTAACGTAATTATTACTTGAAAAAGCGATTGAAAAAAATATCGACGTATCGTAGTAGTAGTTGATATATTTTGATGATTGAATTGATTTTCCGCCATCGATATTCATCGTTCTTCGGAACATCCGGTCCACACATTTTTGAATTTTTCCGTACCTACAGTGCTGTGTAGTGCACAACGCTCGAACTAAGATACTGAAAGTTTAGTAGCATTATATCTTATTTCGTTGTACGACCTTTTAATATTATGTTGCCTACACTGTCGCGCAGCGTTGCGGTTGCTTGGGGACGCTGTTGCTCCCCGCCGAAACCGCGTTGGTGTCCGGTTGAGGGGGAAATCGGTTTTGAACAACGACTACGACGTTCCGCCGTCCAGCGCTCTGGCGCGTACCGCGTAGGGTCTCGCATTGTGGCCATTGTGCCAACGTTTGCTGAGGTGTTCGGTCGTTTCTACTTGCTGAGTACTAGCCAAATACGTTGAAATCAATAACAATTCACTCGTACGTCAGATCATTTTCATCCGACACATTTTCGAGTACACTCAACAGTTGTGGATCTACACAGATGCTGGTACAAGACAACAGAGACCTGTCAATGACGCAACACTCAAGTCACCGAGCTCACCAGCTGTGGGGTAAGTAATTAAAATTTTTTCGCATAAATCGTAGTCACACGCTGTATTTGTTTTTTTTCATCACACTACTGCCGCACATTCGTAACGGCTTTAACATTTGAACCTAAAATGCTTATAAAAAATAACCGTGTATTATACAGTTTTTCAAATAATTGAACTGATATTATGAAATGTTCTTCCTTAAGATAACTTATTTCGTCCAAATTTTAACTTAGAATAATTTTAAAAAAAACAAAAACTGTGCCTTAATATTTTTTGATTGAAGTACCTATTAACTAGCTTCGTGAAATCTTGTTGTAAATGTCTAATTCTTAGCTATAAAAATTCAACATCTTATATATTTTTAACTGCAAAAATAATTGTGCACATTTGAACGATTATAAAATAAATCTTACCTATGTATTTAGCAACGATACAAAAACTAAAAATTAAAATTAAAAAAACAAACATTATTGTAAAACTAATACATTTATCGCTCTGCTCAGAATCTAAAATAAAACCACTTTCTTCACGTGTTCTCATATTATTAATTTATTGTTACAGTGTATTGGTCAAGCAACACTTACGGGTCAAACGTCGAAAAAGAATTGAAAAGAAATATTTTAAGCATATCATCGACTTTTACTGGCAAGAACTACTACAATTTTGGTTGCTTGTAAGCAATGATTACGTGAAGAGGATTCGTCTTATAAAATGTGTACAGGTGAGATAACATATTATATTTTGCGTTTATTAATATTAATTTTTTATGTAAAATTACTAATACTATTATTGCTAGAGCATAAATTCAAATAACATTCGAAAATCAAATTTTAAAAGTTTGAATATTTAAAACTAACTTATTTTGTTGCATAATATTAGATAATATGTTGATGTGTCGTCAATAAAATAGTTAGACATAGTTGAAGGGATAATTTCACAGACAGGTCAATTTTATCGCAATAAACGCGTTATTAATAGTCATTAAATTACTCATTGTCTATTATTTATTGTTCATCAAACATAAAATATGAGTAAATAATAATTATTTACTTTTTTAAACTTCTTATAATACCTTTTTATTTATGATCTTTTTTGTTCTTATAATACTATTTTACTATATGTGAAGCGGTGAAAGACATAAGCGCCAAAATGTGATAAGAAAAAAAAAAATCGTACCTTACAAAAGCGCCAAAATCGTATCGTGCATAAGCGCCAAAATGAGATGAGAAAAAAGAAATCGTATTTTACAAAAGTGCCAAAATCGTATCGTATATAAGCGCCAAAATTCTAGGTACCTGTGTGCTACGCAGTGGCGGCTCGTGCCTAGGTGTGCAAGTGTGCGCTCACCACATATATTAATTAGATATAATAGTGAAAATGTATAATAATAATGCATTTATGTACAATAATAAATTTATTTTAACAAATACAGTTAAACAAATATCTGTTTAACTGTATTTATTATATAAAAAAATTAAATTTTAAAAACAAACAAACGACAATTATTATTATACTCCTAATTAATATTTTTTAAAGTACTTAATATTATTTTCTAAAACTGTATAATCTCAAATTTAAAAATGTTAATAAATATTTTACTAATTACATTTATACTTAAAACAGACTAATTTTTTTAAAATAAACTTTTGCAATAATTGCACACCACCTACTTTAAACACCACGAGCCGCCACTGGTGCTACGGTTAATAGATATTAAATAACAGATAATATTATATTTAGAACTATATCGATCAAAAACTCCAAATTTTTTTATAAAAACTCAACCAATTTATTAAATTTATATTTATTGCATGTGTACCTATGTACTTACCTATACTCATATTATATTTTAACAATTTATTATTGACAATTTTTTTAATGTAATATGTTATATGAAATAAAATATTAATTTTGGCGCAAATGATAGGTCATTATTATACCTTTGGCGCTTATGCCATGTGTTAGGTAAATCAGGTATACAATATTAGATTGGCGCTTATGTCATGTAGCCATGTGAAGGCACTCAGTAGCTACCTGCTGCATACTATCTGTTTCTCAACCATAAAACGAGTTTTAAGTAGTGATGGGCACTA
Organism: Myzus persicae; assembly: GCF_001856785.1. Taxonomy (NCBI): domain Eukaryota; kingdom Metazoa; phylum Arthropoda; class Insecta; order Hemiptera; family Aphididae; genus Myzus; species Myzus persicae. The sequence goes on along the minus strand of NW_019102137.1, from coordinate 91 downwards.
TCGAATAGTCACTATCGAACTATTCGATAGTCATTCCAAAACTATTCGAATAGTTAAAACATTCGAATAGTCACGATATATTCGATAGTTT
>NW_019102136.1:0-3357 GCF_001856785.1 Myzus persicae | reverse complement strand
AAAGTACATTTTAATTATATTAATTATATTTTTATTCATATTAATTATAAACCTATAAAATACAAAGTACCTTATAACAATTTATACATATTTATACAATACAAATTTTGTTTTTACTACTTTTTGAAAAGTAAAACAGCGAAAGATTTTTCGGGGGAAATTTGGGTCGTGGTACTAAAAGATAGAGAACCACTTGCTGGTGTATACACCATGAAGGTGGCACGTAACAGTTTTTATATACAATAAAATATTATATTGTACACAATGCTTGCCGACGTTATTCTTCGAAATGGCAGCGGGATATTAAACCACCCCGTGGCCCACGCCCATCTCACATCAACTGCAGCTGTGGACTAGGGATGGAATGTATTGTATTTTTGTGCCTCGTACATATGCGGTGAGAACACTGCCGCACGCCCACCTACATTCTAAAACTCTACGTACATAAACTCGGACACGAACTACGTATATATATTATATAGGTTACCTATATAAATATCATATATATTTAAATACACCCTCCTGATATATATATATCTATATGTATATATATTTTATAATATAGACGTAGCCGCTTGGGTATACTATATTGTGCGTATTCGGGAGGGTGTATTTTTTTTAATGTATATTACGCAGTTTATCGAAGGCATATGGCACTTATATCAGTAAAAATCCTTAAAACTGCTTAAAGTTTACACTTGAAATTGTATACATCTTAAATTGATATAATTTTTAAAAAATAACTTACCCTCTAATTGATCATATTATTATGAAAATGTTAAAACCTCAAAAATAATACTGTTCCATAGTTTTTATAATATATTGGAATTTAAATGTTTACAATTTTTCGGATTTTATTCTCAAAAACTACTACATAACGCTGTGGTTTGAACCAAATTAAATTAGATAAAGTACATTCGGGAATTAATACCAAAAGCACTTAGCAGACAAATAAAATATTATAATATAATTAGTATTGTATTCGATTAATTATTTAATAAATGAAATTGGTTTAGTAAAATTATGTTGTTAATAGAGTGCATAATAAATATTAATACATGTTGATATGCAATATGTTTTGACATTTGGTTCGTAAATCTGTAGTCCCCCTCTCGAAATGTTAAGGAAATTAAAAAATTATTTCTAGGATTCATAGAAGTTCTTGCAAATAAAAATGTGTAGCCATTCAAGAACCGAAATGTAAAACAAAACCTCAACAACAGAATGCTAAACTTATTTTACCATTTCACAAAACTGCAAATGTATATAATATATATTATATTATTACCTTAAATAATCTTCTACCAATACAAACAAATCATAGAAATGTGAAAAGTCCCGGACTCTTTAGTTATAAAATATATACAAGTATAATAGTATGTTTTTGTCGCCAACGTGCGCTGCACATGCACACTCGAACACGTAAAAAACACACCATATAGAGAGTTTTGGAATGTTATATATATATATTCAGTCGGCCATGTTTTTTCTTCAAATTTAAAGACTATCGACGGGAGATGGGATGAGATGTGACCATGATAATATTATATAATACGAGTATAGTGCAATAAACGAAGTCTCTTTCGAGGACCCATAATGGACCAGCAGCTGCGACGGACGGGTCGACAGAATTAAAAATGTGTACCAAAAAAAAAATATGTATATACTCACAAGTATTTCCAATATAATGTTGTACAAAGAACGCTCAAGGCCACACAGTCATATATAGGTATATAGGTACATAATAATTGACACAACCCTCACTAACACACACACACACGCGCGCGCACGCGGCGCGTATATTATATTATGGATAGCCGGTGTCCTTTTATAGTTGTCTATAAAAGAAATATTCCCAACAGTTGCTGGCGATTTCATCTATATAATACACTATATACCACGTTTTATATACGAAGGTCACGAATCCTGCAGAGTGCGAGGGGTGAAAATATAACATCAACTTCAAGGAAAAAACCTTTCAGTGGTTCATAACATGTTATTTTATTGAAATAAATTCTGAAATATTATGTCAAATTAAGTCATTTCAGACAAGAGAAGTACATGTTTCTTTCTACTGTTGGTGTTTCGAGTTTGACACGACCGTGTTCGCACGATTGTCATACCTTACCTGCCCATAACGACGTCCACCAAAGGTCAAACTTAAGCTTTCAAACTAAATGAGAAAAAAAATCTTTCGTATGGTACAAAAGCACCAAAATCCCAGATAACTCAGTGCCAGATATTGCAGGTATTAAATTCGGAACCTTATATCGTTAAAATACACCAAACTAGATAAATAAATAAATTTATTGAAGTAAATATTTGGTGAAATTACGGCCACCACCAAATTGTTATAATTAAATTGTATACAATAGTTTTATTGTCTATACAGTATAATATATTAATATTCCAGTACACCTAATATTCTAATTTGTAGAATATTACAGTTTTAAACAGTATTGCTTACTATAGTTATAACTTATATTAATAGGTAAATTTAAAATCATAACAGTTGTGTTTAGTTTATAAGTAATGAAATAAATAAGTTATTACCGTATGGTGGTGTTTTAGATCTAAAATTATTTTATAGAATACCTTTAGTGGCATTTTATTCACACAAAAAAAACAATTCATTTGTTCATTTAAAGTTACATATGAATTAATTAAAATAAATGTTATAAGATTAAGTTTTGACTTACCACCTACATAAAATTCATGACCAATATTTTTTACATTCCCTGCCTATATCTACCTATGAGAGAAAACATATCACAAACAATACAATTTGGTTATCAGATAACGTGATGAGTAATAATTCAAATATCAAATAACTATAAGGTGTACAGAGACGGTAAATTGTTAGATTTATATAGCGTAATTGATATAGTAAACGAAATTGAAAGGTTATCGCCTATTATTATATATTCAATATTGATCCTCTTTTAAGTAGTTTAAGGGGGGGAACGGAAAAAAAGTCTCGGGGAAAAAAAGTCCCGGAAAAAAAGTCTCCGGAAAAAAAGTCTCAAAGAAAAAAAGTCTCGGTGGAAAAAAAGTCTCAGGGAGTAAAAGTTATATTTTTATAAAAAAAATATGTCATTGAATCGTAGTCGTATTTAAAAAATAACACATAATATTACATAAATATAATAATATAAATAATATAAATTATTATCATTGTAGCTTAATATTTTGAAATATGTATATCACACAATGTTAGAAAAAAAATAATTACATAATTATAAAAAATCCTATAGATACATAAATTATAAATTGTTATCGCTGTAGCTTAATATTTTGACCTATAGCTTTCAAAAATCTTTGAGTTCAATTTTATTGAATTTTATTAGATTGAACTCG
>NW_019102135.1:0-3133 GCF_001856785.1 Myzus persicae | reverse complement strand
AATAATGCTTGAGACGATTGACGTATAGTTACATAAAGAAATTAGTGGATAGCCGTCATCGACATAAATATTTTATATAAGGTCAATTTGGTCTTACTTCATAATTACGTTAGAAAAATATGGAACAAAACAAATATGTATACTACTATTATACATTATAGTACGTTGTAGATTTTATATGGAGGTATATTCTTCGTAGTTATAATTTCTAGACAAGTTGATCAATATTGAAAATTACGCGTTACGACCTAAGAGATGTTTGATCTGATTTTTGGTGATGGGATATTTTTTTCACGTTTTCCAATTTCCGCTTTAGACTTAACATGTCCGTCATAAATGTCATAAATGCCCAACAATTCACTTCATTTTAACTAGCAAATATATTTATACACTGTTAGATAAGTTGAAAAACACGTGCATTTCAACTTTTAACAATGATATAGTAATAATAACTTATAACATTAAAGAGGATAGAGTTTATGAATATTTAGCTTGGTAGCTTTAACTTTATTTTTATTTACTTTTTTGAGATAGTATTAACAAGTAGTTTCTCAGTTATAATGATGTATATTTTAAGAATATAGTAGTCCTTAAAAATAGTTATACAAAATGTATATAAAATAGATATACTATTTAATCTATTATTTTTTATACTTCAACTATCTTTACAAATTCATGATAGATTAATATTTGGTTCTAAAATTGTCAAATTAATATAGCCCACATATCTTCCAAATCCATTATACTTAAAGTACAATAAGTACATAAAGTCAAATAACTCAAAAACCGTTGTTTCGAATTTTGATTCTGATACGTAAACATTTTCAGAAAAAAAGTATTCATTGAATAATATTTATAATTTACAGTAGAAATGGGAGGTTGTTATTTGAAACACAGAAGTTTGTATTTCCACCACACGCTCCTTGATTAGTACAAAAACTCTCAAGAATTTGAATATAATATGGTCTTTAAATATTAAATTTCAAAATTCCAACAACCAAATTTTGGATGACTGCATTATTGTAGGAAAAAGAGGGGGTGAGCATACTTGGTGAATGACCTTGTATAAAAGTATTTATGCAAATAAAATATATAGTTTTCTGCATTAATAACATTTTTCATCTAATAAAATAACAATCCAACACTAATATTGAAAACTGAGAAGTAACTTAAATAGATTATTTAGAAATTGTTATGCAATTATATAGTTGCTGTGAATTGATAATTAGTGATTATATTGAGTGACATTATACTGCAAGATATTGTACATTTTATAAATAACTCAAGTACAAGGTACCTACCTCACATTGGGTTTGCTCAAACTTATGATTATATTTTGTCCCACCTAGTATTTTAAAAATTTTTCACTCAAATTCAAGATATTCCGAAGGTTTGACTTAATCTAACCCAAAATATTTTAGTTAGTGAATGAGATATATCAATTAACACACTTTTACACGCTTCTTCTCCTTCTTCTTGAGATTTTATGGTCCTCGGAGGACTTTCGCTGCCTCAACTATTTCCTTCCATCTATCTCTATCCATGCTGTCTGCTTTAGTTACTCTCTGGGCGCATTTGTTTAAATAATAATCGACTTTGTCTGCCCAGCAATGTCTAGGGTGACACCTAGGTCTTTTTTCATTGATTTTTTCCCCAGAGCTTTCTTTAACGTTCCATTTGACATCCATACATGGCCTGTCCGCTCGATTCGTTTACTCATGAGGTACGCGTTGATACCGGGCTCTTGGTAAATTTGTTGTACTTCTCCATTAGTTCTTCTTCTGTACACTTTATTCTCTAAAAAAGGTCCATATATCCTTCTAAGAACTCTTCTTTCAAAACAAGCAATTTTTTCCTGATCTCTTTTAGTAGTCGACCATGTTTCACACCCGTGCGTTAAAACTGGCAGTCAAACAGGCGTTTCTCTGATCGTCTATAAAGAAGTTTTGACTTGAACAATTTTTCCAAAGCAAAGTAACTCTTGTCAGCTGCAGATTCCTCAGTTTAATTTTGTTATACATGTTATTATTATGGTGTATGTTCGCTCCTAGATATTTACAATCTTCCACTTATTTGAAGGTCTAATTTTCTACTACCAAGTCTGAGTGATCTCTTGTTCCCCTAGTCATGACTAAATATTTGGGTTTACCATGGTTTATTTCAAGACTCATTTGCTTCTCTGATTTCATAAAACCATTAACATACTACATTTTATATTTTAATCTTAGGTATGTAATACGTTTATGTTCTTCTTCAATATAATATATATTATATAATGTAAGTTGGTATTCGAAACGTATAATATTATCATTCCCTCGTAATTTTACCGCAATAAAAACAATGAAACAATGATAATCTATTGAAAAATTATTCAAAAGTCTGTGTTTTGACAAATGTTACACCTAGGGAGTGAAAAAAAAACTGTTATGATAATAAATTGTTGACTTTTAATGCAAGACACTTTAAGTCTATAAAAACGTCCAACTCTTGTAGGTTCTCATAAAATAATAAACATAACTTAGGGCTTATGTTTCACGGGATTGCGCAACTTGAGAAACAATTAATTACATCTTTTTAAGACTTAAATAAACTCTTAAATTGTATTACTTTAAAATAGATGTAGGTACATCTTGTGATTTATTTGTACACACACACACATATATATATAATATAATACATTGGTGAGTTATATTATATTAATTATATTTTTATTTATAAGTAAAAATTTAAAAGTAAAGATTCACTGTAAGCAGCTATCTTTTTTAAATACAACTCATTAAATATATACTTATACTTAGAGGTTAAATAATTAATATTCACTGATCAACATTTATTGAACAAATGTATTGAAAATTAAACATAAGTGCCAAATTGTTTATTAAGCTCGGTATTAAGAAAATTATTGGCACATTATAAATATATCATGATATTATTTAGAATACATATAAGTTGTATCTAATTAACATTTATGTTAGTTATAACTAATTTTCTAATTACTACTTTCTTTTTTCAGGTAAATATGACTATCAAAATCAATAAAACTACTTTCAGTGAGGTGCATACCATTTATTCGCTACAGTTGTATAGTGTACACAACACATATTTATTATTTATATATTCTTTTTATATAATA
>NW_019102134.1:1233-2979 GCF_001856785.1 Myzus persicae | reverse complement strand
GTATAGAACTAGATGCTGTGATAATTTAGAAATTTTTTCTGATCTGTGCAAACCAATATTTAAGGTAGTGTAGGGCGGGGAAGTGAACTGCAAGTGCGGGGGGCGGTAATATTACGTAATATCAAACATCGCGAATTTAGTCTGCTATAACCAATTAATTTTATTAACGAATTAAATGTCACGGCACACGGGGAGTATTTTCGGATCTTAAGGTAGGTCATACAGCGAATGCAACTAGAAAAAAAAACTTAGAGGATATTTCGAAAGAAAAACATAAGACCATTACGCCGTGCATTCGGATTTCGGACAGCAACGCGAAATATATTTCACGAGCAATCGCAGCATAGGAATCATTGTAAACACCTGAAAGATGATTTAAAACTTGAAACGGGACCCGAAAAGGCCGGAAAACCGTAAAAAACGGTTAAAATAATGAGAACAATAATAATAATATTATCGTAACGGATAATGCCGTCGTAACCGTTAACGTGATAAGGGGTCGGCGATAATATAACAATATACCCACTGGGGGATGTGAGAGATTAAACCGTGCGCATGATTACGACAAATCACTTTTTGTGTGATAAGAGTTGATAATAGTTTATCTAATAATTGTTATTGTTACTGCAGATTACAAGTTACAGTATGGTTGATGCGGAAGGGCCATTGAAGTGTGTAAGTATATTTTGTTTTTGTTTATGATCAATAAACGTTTTAACAATAACAGGCTTAATTGCTACCATGATTCATTACATTCCAATTTAGGATCGTCGTGCTGCAGTCTTATGCGTCGCTGATGACACCTGTCTAAAAGTCATTGTGGAACCACATTTTGGTATAAAGACTCACCGAAATGGTACAAAAGCGTTCAATATCAAAGATAGCGATCTGGCAATAGTAAAAAAACAAAAAGATATTTATACCAAATTTATTTCAAAAGATGTTCCATATAAGATAGTACCACATGATCGCTTTGATGAAGTGAATGGTAATAATTTATGGTGATTTTTTTTTTGTAATATTAATTTATAATGTGCTTAAATTAGGTGCTAAGGTAGTGGCGACAAAATTTATACCAAATAAAACAGTGTTATTTGAACTGTGCGGACAACTGTTTCCTTTCAGCGAACAATTTCTGGTTCCGGGTGTCAATGACTTTTCCACTGTGACGTCTAGTGTCAATGACAGGGATTATATGTTTCTTGGTCCTGTTGCTTTCATTAATCATGATTGCAAACCTAATGTACAGTGGCATAGCAGGGCCAAGACATTGTCTTGCGTGAAAACTATTCGTTCAATAAGTGCAAACGAGGAAATTACAGTGTGGTATGGCCCTAATTTTTTTGGATTTCAGAATTGCCAATGTCAGTGCAAGATCTGCGAAAGCAATTGTAGGGGATTCTACTCCAAAAAAACAGGTGAAATACATTGTTTTGAAAAAGTTTGGGGTTGGGCAAATGTTCATTTTTGTCTAATTAGTCAGTGCTCATATAGTAGACTGATTTTTTTTTTAATATTACAGCACTAACAATGGATCCACTGATTCCCGTTAAAAACACACAGAAAGTAATAGTGACACAGCCAACACCGATGATAAAGTGTTCTGATATGGAAGGTAATATTATATTGAAATATGCTGGCTGTTAAAATAAAATAATTAATATATTTTAATTACAGCAATGCCTATGACTGATGATGTTATGGCTATTGTCAATAATGAGGATGATGGGCTTAAAGACAATGATG
>NW_019102134.1:0-1122 GCF_001856785.1 Myzus persicae | reverse complement strand
AGTCAGTGCTCATATAGTAGACTGATTTTTTTTTTAATATTACAGCACTAACAATGGATCCACTGATTCCCGTTAAAAACACACAGAAAGTAATAGTGACACAGCCAACACCGATGATAAAGTGTTCTGATATGGAAGGTAATATTATATTGAAATATGCTGGCTGTTAAAATAAAATAATTAATATATTTTAATTACAGCAATGCCTATGACTGATGATGTTATGGCTATTGTCAATAATGAGGATGATGGGCTTAAAGACAATGATGATGATAATAGCTGTGACAGTGACGATGGTGATAGTAGTGATTCTACCAATTCAACCACCGATAGAAGTAACAACAATGCAAACTATATATTTTATTTTTACTAATGCATCATTTTGATATTTATGTAGTTCCGGATGACTTATATGAATGCAAAGAATGCAAAAAACAATTCAAATATAAATCTTGGTACATGAACCATAGCACTACACACTCCGTGAATGGAGTACACCAATGCAGATATTGCCCCAAATTATTTAAACGCAGAGACAACTTAGAAAGGCATTTCCTCACACATTTTGGTGGTATAGGGCACGACTGTACAGTATGTGGACGGTCATTTTTATTGAAACACAACCTAAAGATGCACATAGATATGCAACACAAGTTATTGGTACTACACAAATGTAGTAAATGCCAAATTGTATTTAAAGATCGACGTAACCTACGTTACCATGATAATGTAAAACATACCAATATTTGTCCGTATAAATGCCCATCTTGTGGACAAGCTTTTGGCGCGCCTAACCAATTAAACCGTCATCGACGACAAAATGTAAGTTATCATAAAAAACATAAATTACCTATTGCCTCAAGCTAAAAAATAACTAATTGATTTATTAACATTTCATGTTTCAGAACCATTAGTCATCATTATGTTTATTATGTGGGAGTGGTTGAAACAAATTTAAAAATGCATGCGGAAAAAAAATAATTCTAAGAAATTCTAATTTGTTATTTTTTAATTAAATCTGTTATTTAATTATAAAATGTATTGTATTGTATTGTTAATTAAATCCATCGCAATTGTTACCCTCCTAAATGCATCCACAGGGTAGCGGAGTACGTACCCTTT
>NW_019102133.1:0-3363 GCF_001856785.1 Myzus persicae | reverse complement strand
GCTACTGGAGGAAATTCGTCGTGCGGGAGACTTAATTACAGGAGAGAGAAAAACTTGAATGAAAATCATCGAACTCCGGAGGAGGAGGAGGAGGAGGAGGAGGAGGAGGAGAGAACTCGCCAAAAGAGAGACGACGTGTTTTTGAAACGAGTTAGTCACCAACTATTGGGTTTCTGCACAATCGAGGGAAATCGAAACCAAAAGTTTTCAAATCACTATCGAAAAACGTACGAATAAAAATTAATAACCAGTTAGGACCAGTACCACTAGACTAGCTGGACGGTTAAGGCACGTCGATTACCTATGCCCGTCAATAAGGTTAATATTGGACGCGACGATCGCAATAAATCGTACAATACACGATAGTATTTCTCTTTGCTATTATTGTTATTTTCCTATTATTGGCAACGTCGTCTCCGTGACATTTAGGTATTAAAGAAAATAATTTTTACATCGACATTATTATGTGCGAGATGATAGAAAGGACAAAAATAAAAATACAAAAAAACCACTAAACGCAAGGACATCAGATTTTTTATACGCGAACTCGGCAAAAAATCACATAACCTCCTGTCCACCCCGGAGGATTCGTTTGTGTTAATGGATAATCATTAAGAATTCTCAGAAACAAAATAATCTGTAGTGTGCGCAAGTCTGACAATCGTCCTATGCAGCATGACCTCACGTTTCCGATACAAGCATAATTTTACTTATAAAGTGATACTATATTCATACAACACTAATAATTCTAAAATTGACATAATATTATTATGATAGTCACGACACTCATTTTGTGTATGTATTTATGCACACCATAATACCATATTATTATTATAATATTACTGTTATTATCATTTTGGAGATTTTTTTTCTCGATACACATAATAAACACGCGGGCGTTGGATTCGAATTCACACAGACAAATGCGCACACTCAGATATTATTATGTTTACCCTTTATATCGCGTTCAGCATTACGAACAAATTATAAACAATACGGGGTGGTCCCACCACAAAAGCAGCCGCCCGTACATCCGACTCAACTACAACCGTAGAGAAAATAACTCGCACCCCCCTTTCACCGATTTGTCATCGTTCGGCAGGTCCGTCCTTACGTAAATAGTGTTCCCAGACATTTTTCTTATGAGTAATATTATTGTTACATCTATGTACCGAGTGAGTTTTAAACCCACTGAGAGAAATGTTTTACATCACCGAAGAAAGTTAAATAATTTGTTATACCAAAGATTATTAATACTAGTACAGAAGTATTTATAGTCAATACTAAATATTGTTAAATATTATAACAATTCACCAATCAAAATGGACACGGTCACAAAATATGAAGTACGGGAGGAAATTGTGTAAAAAGTTTTAAAGAAATAAAACGAAAACAATTACATCGTAAAAATGACAAAGATATGCAAAATAAAAATGGAGAGAAAAAGTATGAAAAAGTATAATATATAATGTTCGACCGGCCATACACATTCAACAAATAATTATCCTCCTCCAAGATTCCCCTCCTAAGAAAATAAAAACAGCGGTAGCTTAACTACTTTTATGCAAATGTATCACGCAGTGAATTCAGCCCCTGCCACATATACGACGGGCACACATATATTTCCATCTAATTTACATCTTAAAAAATTGGTTACAGCCTTTAAGGAAAAAGTGAAAACTTAAAAAAATTAATTTACACCGATATGCGTATCACTTCTGTAGAGTGTAGAAGCATACAATATACACCACGACAATACGATCAAATGCAATGCCCAGGGGCTTGCATTATATTCTATAAATATATTTGTTTAAGTTTTCGTATTGTACACACAACTCAGCTTGTACAAAAATAATAATTTAAATTATTATTATACACTACTGACCTCGTCACCCTCGAAATTCACACAGCTTCTCCTCCCAACACTGCCGCCGCTGGTAAACACCTATAGGTAGTCACGACAAACACACGACGTTAGACAGCGCGCAAGTCGATTTTCATTAAATTTTTTTCTAACGCAACAAGCATAATATTGTATACGATATGTTGTCGCAACATCGCAGCCGGTTGCACGACGTGGAGAGGCGGAAAGAACCGACGCCGAAGGGTCGCGCGAGCTCACGATTATACTCGATATAATAAAATGTATACTATTATTATGGCATAAATAGTGCATTTAAATAGGAGGAGATTATTACGTACATGTCGGCGGGCACCGGCGTCTGACCGACAACCCGCGACAGAGCGGCGGCCAGAAAGTAAAATATATAAGCGATCAAAATACGCACGTTGTTACGCAAGAATCCCAAATAGCAAAATATATTGATGACGTTCAATATTAAAAAATATCAAATGTAATAATATTACAGTATGTGTGTAAGTATAAAACCTAATCGGCAGCAGCTGCAAACGCGTGTAATTTTAATACCTAATGTGAAATCTCCCACTTTTTCAGTCTCGGCGTGAACAGGTGTATGAGATGTGCAAAACACGCTTTGGACCCACGACAATACTATTGTATAACAACATAATATGGAACAATAATAATATTATGCAGTCGACCGTCGTCGACCTTTATATGCAATGACATAAAGGGAGGGGCTAAATGCATTTCGTCCGAGTGTAGTATACAACAGCGGTCGAATCAGTGGCGTCAGATTTTAAGGAAATAATTATTATTTGTTTCGTGGCCAAAATGCTAAATAGCCGAGTGATCGAATTGACGGGTACCTAAACAGTAAATGACTAAAATGTAAGTACATTTTATTTTAGTCATTTTACTGTTTTTTGGGCATGATATGTATTTTATATTATTAAGATTATCAACAATTATACACAATATTTTTTTTAAATTATAAATAAAACCAAGGGACCTAACCGTATGGACGTAGAGTTGTATTTATATATTAGAATATTGTACATTTTTCCCAAAATATTTTCAAAAATGGTTCACGCCAACTCTTATATTAACACCTATTATCGTGACGTAGATTCACAACTGTCAACTCGTCTAAAATAAAAATAAAATAGCCACGTGGACTAGGCAACGGCGGCGTTTGACGGAAACGGTTTGAGCTCTTTCCGACACCGAATAGATAGCGATGCAGATGCAGAGAGCGACAAAAAAATAATATCATCATGAGTTAAAAGCGAGACCAGTGGCAATATGGCCGGCACACGACAATCGAGAAATCTCATTCAGACCTATCACTCTATGGTATATACCAACCGCCACTGCTCTCGTGTGTGAGTCCAGGTGGTCGTTACCTGTGTAACATTTTTTTGTCGCAAACGTGTGTGCCGACCAAGAAGTCGGATAGAGACCGTATACAACTCACACACACACACACACACACACACACA
>NW_019102132.1:0-3363 GCF_001856785.1 Myzus persicae | reverse complement strand
CCATGATAGAAATAACAAGGTATGATCACAATTTTGTGATACGCATAACAGAAATAGGAGTGGGAGTTATCCTCGGCTTTTCATTGGTTCTTGGTATTGCGCACGGTTATCTACCGTAGATAACAGTGGTATTACACTCTTACGCTTATAAAACATGTGCCCCTCCATGAAAAGGTTAAAAAAATTATGCATTGTGTTTGTGTAGTAATTACTAATTAGTAATTAGTAATTTAATTATACTATTTTAATGTAAATTTAAATGTTTTAATTAAAAAAACTATTAATTGAAGATATATACAATATAGGTAGGTAATATATATTAAATTTATTTAGGTAATGACTATTTAATAAATTTTTGTTTTTTATGTGTTTCTACTTTTTTTTTTTGATATTTATCTGAAATTAATTGCTTGTTTAGATTATTCATTCTGATGAATGTCCTTGTTCTCACTAGACAGTCAATAACTTCTTGTGGAATAGACAAATATTGAATTGTTGGTGTCAATCTGTTAACCATATTCTTCATTATTCCTTTACTTTTTGTAATATTATCACCATTAACTAATTTAAATTCGATTTCAAGAAATTTGAGTGCTGTCAACAAATTGTTTGATGGTAATTTCAAACCACCTCTTGACTTGAAATTAGTCCAACAGTCTTCGGCAACATCACTATCATCTGTTTGTTTTAACAACTCTGGATATTTGCTGGAAAACCGATTACAAATATAGCCAGCTACATATTGAGCACTATCCTCTTCAAGCTCATTAAAAGGTTCATTTTCTTCCATCTAAATCACATTAATTATTAATATTTACTATGTTTGATTGTATGATTTAGTTATGAGCTAAAATATTTTTTATTTACTTCAAATTCTTTTAGAAGATCAAACTGTTCACTGATTATTGGTATACATTCACTACCAATATTTGACTGTATATTGGTTACTTCTGTTGCGTCATCTGTTTCAAACGTACTCAAATTCAACATTTGACCAGTCAAACACTCATTTTCAGTCAATAATCTGTTTTCTAGATCAACCTGTGAGTTTGTATTCTCAGTAAATACAAAATCTGAATGTTTTCCAAGAATGTACCATCTCAGGCTAAACATTTTTTATTCACAATTATATATTTTTATTTTAGATTTAATTATTTTATGACTATTTATGTAAACTATAAATGACTATTTATATAAACTATAAATGACTAGTTATATACTTATACATAATTTAGTTATATTAATGCATTCAAACTTTAAACTATATAAAACACTTACCAGTATTTGAAATCTAGAGCTGTTATACAATTACTCGCTGAACCTGTCATGCCTTTCAGAAAACTAAATAGGTTTTCTATTATATCTTGGTTTAGCCTTCTACCAATGATGTACTCCATGCCATGTTCATCTTTTAAATATTGTAATAAGGATTTTAAAGATTTATTACACACTGCTATTCCTATAATCATCAAGAAATAATTATTAAAACAATACATGTTTTATTACAAAGTATAAAATTACAACCTTTTTGGAAAGGAACAAGGGTTTTTTTTCCATATATTCGCATTTCCTGTATAAAAGTACTCATTTTATCAAGAAGTTCATCTTGATGCTCTAAATTTATACCATAGCTTGGAGTACCGCCATCAAATTTATGCTGAGTGTTGAAGATGTCAAACCAATTGTTGAATAGAAGAATCATTTCAGAGGCCTGTTTTTCAAGTAAAGATATATTTATAGGTCTATTATTTGTAGCACATAAATTAAAAAGCTTCTTACATCTTTCCAATTTAGTTTATCTAAATAATTTTTTTCCCCACAATAAGCTATGGCTTTAGCAACAGTTTCTGAAAAGACTTGCGAAGCTAGTTTAACATTCATCCTTCCACAACCCTGTACGTCCAGATGTCTCTCGGTCAAACGATATGCTAACTTTAAGTCGCCTGAATCAATTTTTAATAGAGTCTGTAAAATTGATTTACCTACATAATTTGAATTTGGAAGTACAAAACCACTAAAAACAAAAATATTTATTATTATATTTAATTCAAATTTCTTTTTATTTCAATATTCAACTTGTCAATTAGGTGATTCCTGGCTAATTTCAAAAGATGAGGTACATCTGCAAAAACATGTATTTTATTGGATGTTGATGGATGTTCAAACATTGTATTTTCAATTGAAATGTTCAAAGTTCGCCATAAACCCATGTTGGAAGGACCCATGTCGCTTACCATAGCAATAACATTGAAATCAATTTTGTGTAACTCTTCAATTATGTTAAATAATAATTCTTTAGTCATTTTAGTATCATAGTTGTAAAAAATTGGCTGTTTCCAATTACTTGTAAGACCTACATTGCGATTGGATTACATTTTATTAAATAATAAAATTAATTAAGAAATAGTAAATTGAATTAATATTTTCAGTTAAATTTAAATAATGTTTGGTACCTCTAACTACAACCGTTTGTACACATTTATGTGGACCAATTACTTGTTCGTTCTTTTTGTCATAACATAGTCTGTTAGACACGTAAGTCTCATCAAAACAAATTACACTGAGTTTTTCTCTACTAGTCATTAGTGTACCTTTGGCTTTCATTAGAGTTAGTACACCTTCCAGTATTCCTGGTTCAACTTTAAAAGTTGATGCCCATCTTCTTAATGTAGATAAACCTTAAATTAAATTTTATAGTTGGTATAATAGTACCCAATTATTGTTCTTTTTTATATGTTGTAGATCTTATTATTTATTGGGAACAGATTAATTTGTGAATATTAATTATCTTTTTATTCTTTTTCTTAAAAAATCTGTTCCCATTTTATAAATTAAATATAAACTAACCGGGTAATGGATATTGCTTTTTATTTCTTAAATATCGATAAGCTTTAGGGGATATACTGCGCAAAGTGATTGCTGAGGATATATCTTCAGGCAACCACTTGTATACTTTTCTAGTTTGATAAAGAATTTGACTGATTTGGGTGGGACTGAATAATTTATTTAACAAATCATTGAAACGAGTTTCAAATCTCTGATTTTCCAAATCAACAAAATTTTTATAATACTCATTTTGAGCACTTAAACTTTTTATAATGTTTTGAAGTTTAGTATTCTCAATTAAAAGATCTTCTTTATCCTTCTTACAATTTTCAAAATCATTTTTCAATCTAAAAGTATGGTGTTATACTCAAATAAATAATACTTAGGTATTTATAAATAAAAAAACAATTAACATTTATTTTATCATCATGCATAAATATGAATAAACAATAAATTCTAGAAGTAACAAAATATACAATACCAAATCAATAAACAATAAATTCTAGTAGTAACAAAAAATACAATAATACCAAATCA
>NW_019102131.1:0-3499 GCF_001856785.1 Myzus persicae | reverse complement strand
TATTATTTATTATTGAATACATTTTAAACATAAATAAGATTTATGAAAATTTATAAAAACGATAAATATTCATCGTAGTGGGTATTAGCCATTAGGGTCTCATAAGAGATATTGAGGTAATATTTTTTAGTTTGTACTTCTACAAAGCATATTAGTTTTACCCAAAAATTCTATTATTTCATTCGTTAAAAAGTCTGCACTGATTTATAATATTTTGAAACAGAACTTGAATTGATTTATGGTTTAAAGGGAAGGTAATATATTTATTTGAATTTTAAATCCCATTCAATCGATGAACTTCGATAAAATTAATATTCATTATTGTAAAATAAATAAAGTTTTTTGGCGAAACGAAACATTATTAGATAGTGTACACTGCTGAATACTGCTGTATGAATTATAATATCATGATGAATTACTAATATTAATGTTGACAGTCAATCTTACATTATATTATAATTAAATAACACAGTGATATAATAACTGTCAGCTTCTTTTCGATATTAAATGATGAAATTACATTTAACACAGCAATAGAAATTCGTACCTACTATAATAGAATACAGATTCACAGATCATAAAACTAATAATTGTTACTATGAGAGATATTTGTATAAATTAGTTTTATATTATTATCGGTTGAATATAATATGTAAGATGCTGCGATACTATACACATGTATAGTACCTATATATTGTTTTAGATCCTACTACAATTGTTCTAATTATCTTCACTTTATTATAACTTATATAATATGGGATATCAAATAATTAAAGGTTCGACTTATCTTTGATGTTATTTTGTCTACAGATTAATATATATACCTATTAAAAATTAATGTTTCGACTTGTAGTAGCTATAAATAGTTGATACGCATTATTGAATTATTCAATACCTAGTATCTATTAAAATTATTAAGTAGGTTCATAATAGGTTTGTGTTTTAAAAAACAATCGACATTACTATAATATAGTAATAGGTATAGATAAGACGTATATAAAGAAAGAAAACATTTTGGTGGTATATAATAATAAATAATTAGTAAATTGATGTAATATGCATTATATTATACTGTATGTCTGCATAGTCCATATACAGTCATTATTAATATTGCTGGTTATTATAATATTGTTTTTATCCAAATGACAACTATGCGTGGCTTTGAGTCGATACATACTTACTGGCGTTACTGCACATAATATTATGTTTACATTTTTTAAAGATATTATATTATAATGATTATGTACATCATAGATATATTGGTGGACATTATCTATACTCATTTCTAAACTGCTATTTTCCTAAATATATTAAAATACCTACTGTAATAAGGCTGGAGCCCTGTGCGACGTGCGTTGGAGCGTTCGAAGACGTTTTGTGTTCATGAATGTTTTCGTTGATTGAACGCATTTAAACCTTTTCCAGGCGCCCGCAATTATACGAATATTAAATGCACAATACAGCCTATATGATCACAATATATACAGTCACAAATTTATTTGGTCAATGAACTTCATAAAACCATATGTACGACATATTGACATAGCCACAGTGACGTGTTCATAGATTTGAGTCCACTAGGTCCACCCGAAAATGTCTGTTATGTACCCTATGTGTGTTTAATGTATTTCGTCAGAGCATCAAAAATAGTACTCATACAAACAACTTACGCGAATGGCGAATATTAAATTGGCATACGAAACAGTTTCATTATATTCTAGTCGAAAACTAAGGTTGATATTTTTTTAATAAATATTCTTATATTGTAAACGAATTCGACTGGACGATCGTTTGAAGACGTTTTTAAATATTTTTATATACTTTGGAAACGAAAATTAAGCGTTCGATTGTTTACAATACCGTGTACTCGTACCTAGCACTTTAATTCCACTTGGCACTTTCATTACGGCTTAGTTCGTTTTAGGTTCTGCTGCTTCTTCAAACAGTTTTGTTATATCTCTAATTATCCTCTATAGACTACAACTCCTTACTGATCCATTCATAAACACATAACAGCTGACCCAATGCAGGTTTGGTCGGAACACATAACATAATATGGCATATAAGTTACAACTATGTCAACTGCAGAGTTAGATTAAAATAGTTTAAAATATTTTCAACGGCTCAGCATAAACCGAACATTGTGAGATTAAGAGTTCGTAGCCAGGTAACACGCGCAGATGAAAATAAAACGTTATTGTCTGATCGGTTCAGCCGTCGAAATACCTAAGCAAGTGTATATTGACTATGTACAAGTATTTATATTAATACGACTGACGTAGATATTATTCGCAATAAAGGTTCACACTGGCGGAGAATATAATATTATTGTATATATAGGCACAATAGATACACCCTATACACCAACTATTTGGATTTTATTTTTTGACATTTGAATCACCAGCAGATATGCCGAGTGTTTGGAACTTTTGCAGAGGTCGTCGCGACGATCAAGTCTTATAGGTTAAAGTTTACATAAAAATGACTAAATATGCCTACTACAAGTAAACTTCTGTAGGTGTAAAATAACTATACGCTTTTTAGTTATAACAATATAGAATATAGTAGCATATTATGTAGTATGCGAGGAGACGCGCGTATAGGTATCGGAGTTAAATCTCGTCAATTTTTTTGGACTCTAAATACATAACACCTATAATAATGAGTATATAGATAATTTTTGAGCACATGCTGTCATACCACCGCGAAGAGGTGTATGACATTTCATGCGTTGCAGGAATATATCTTATAAAATGAACAATTATAATTTATTATTGTACAAATAAATAGTAATAATTATTATTATTCGATTATTGTTATGCCGCAACTGTATTACCCCATGTCCCCCACACGTGCGGACACTATTGGATTTAAAATTGTTTCAATCAAGTGTAATATGAAAATTAAATCATCTGTAATTATTTTCAGTGCCTATAAACGTTTCATGGACGAGCACTATACATAAAGACACGGAAAACAGTAAATCGCGAGCTCCGTCATAATATGACCGCGGAAGTCGATTTCGGCGTCGAAAGAGAGAAAGTGTGAGCAAGACCAATTGCGAAGTGGAGGATAGAGCGATTAGGCGAAGAGTACGGTCGCTTCGTATATGCGCGCACAGAGCCCTACAGCGGCGGCAGAAGCGACGGCAGCGGCAGCGGCAGAGGCAGAGGCAGAGGCAGAGGCAGAGGCAGAGGCAGAGGCAGAGGCAGAGGCAGAAGCAGCGGCAGCGGCAGCAATATCGTACGCAGCAACGGTACATAATATTATACACCGGCGAGCGCGTGACCCCGCAGGATCGTCAGCGGCGGCGGTGGCCAGGATTTGATGACGATATAGTAGTAGGAGCTGCGGCGGCAAAACGTTAAGCCGGCCGCGCGCCGCACCAATGGCTGGCTGCGGGCGCGGACGGGTGTCGCCGCCTACCACCGCGGCAGGGAGTGGTCCGGGCGCGCAACACACGCGGCGCGCGGCGGCGGCAGCTGCTCTCGCGCGCCAC
>NW_019102130.1:347296-398454 GCF_001856785.1 Myzus persicae | reverse complement strand
CCTCCTAAATCAGGAAATTGCACAATACTTGATTGCCAGGCCCCAAAAATTTCTTTATCAGAGCTAAAAGACATATTTAATTGTGAATCAACAGTTAGACAGCAAAAAATAAATATTTTAAAGTCTAAAGTTGATTTGCTTGTTGATGAAGGCTCTTGGGAAGCTGATGAAGTATTTGAAGATCATAATTACAACGAAGCTTCAGTTTTGAATTGTATTATATACTATACCACAGGGTATGTATCAAAAAAAATTGCCAAAAATACATCTTGCACGCTTTGCTTGAGCGCATTAATAGTTAAAGATAAGTTTGTTGATTTGCCAGAAGCTGAGCTAATTAATATGAAATCAAAAGGAGGATTAACACATCCCAATATAAATTTATTTCACTTTTTATCTAATGTAGAAGAATGCTTTGCTAAACATTGTAAACAAAAAAATGTATTTGATCTTACAGTAGAAGATTCTTTACATTATGCTTTTTCATTTCCATGCAAAGAACATAAAAATGACGTAGTTACATCCATTCTAAGCAACTATATTGTAATGCGAATGCGTCATTTTGCAGTTCAAGATAATCGCCAAGAAAATAAAAAAAGCAGAGAGAAGAAAAAAATAGCTAAATTAATGTCTACATAAAATTAACTAAAAACTTATAATTTTATAATTTTGTTTATTATTTTTATGACCACAAAGTTGTAGGTTAAGGTTTGCTTAAAGCTTTTATTATAAAAGCATTATTTAATAAAAATTGTATTGTTTGGTTCATTTTAAATTTGCTATTGCAGTATTGGCTTGTTGCAGATGCAGTATGGATACCAAAAAAATGTGAAACTTGTTACAAAAATTGTGATTTAACCTGTTACATATTTATAGGTACATAACTTTTTTGTTTTAGGTTTGATGAAGTTTAATGTAATTGAAGAATCAATAAGTTAAGTGTATATTGTACAAACGAGAAATCGAGGCTGGGCTAGTTATAACCAAAATTTGTATAGTTTTATTTCTTATACTAAAATCATTAATTATAAATACTACCTAGTACCTACTCAATGGTAAAATGTTTATTAAAACTAGACATTGCTTCTATAGAAATATAAAGTATAAATTGCATACATATAAATTTTACAAAAAACTAATCAATCTTAATGTATAAGACAAATTACTTGTTAACTACAAAATATAATGAACATAGTACATACCTAATGTTTAAGAACTCATAAGTTGGTTCACTGTCCAGTTAATTTTGTATTTTGAAAAAAAGGTAAGGTTAGGTAATTATATACATCATTATAAAGAGTAAAGTTGTAACTTATCAAGCCCAGAAAATATTATAGACTATATACACACAAGTTGGTATATTTACTATTACTACTATTAGTATATTTACATTTCAAATAATATTTAGAATATTTTAAGGTTCCTAAAAGACTACCCAAGACTGCAGTAAAAGTCCATTTACCTTCTTATTAGAATTTATAAAATATTAATTAATATGCATAAATTAATTATAATATTTTGTTAATATATTTGTATAGGTACACATAAGACATAACACAATCACATATACAATATATTATGATATTATAATTATTAAGAATAAAAAATAATAATTGCATATTGCTATTTATCCAACAAAACCATTGAACTATTATTATAATTATATAATATATATAGTTCAATGGGCAAAACAAAATAAAGTAACCCTACGTACTACTAGCGCCCTACGCTAGTGGTAGAAATGTGTACCAGTCAACCGTAACACTTCCGGACCGCTTGGTTGGCGGGCGATAGCTAACCTGTATATCTTTAATCGTGATAATGACAAACTAATCAGACAGAAATGCATTAAGGTCCCCACCACGAACTACTACATGTAGTAGTTCGTGGTCCCCACACACTGCAGCGGTGGCGGTAAAATGAGTCCGGACACAATTTACCGCCACCGCTGCAGTGTGTGGGGACCTTTAAAACTGGTTAATTTCTACATAGTGGTAGATTCATATTTACGATCTAGGTTGTGTTGATTATTACTCGTAAGTCATAAGCAAAAATTGTCTAAAGCCATTGTCCGATTTTTTTTAATAATGCCCGTGTGTTTTACTGTAAAAAGAGCAATTATAAAGATACTATGACTAGTAAGGAAAAAACATAAGTAGGAAAGTATCCAAACTGTACTTGCTTGTTTTATTTATTATGTGGGTATTTGAAAGTAACGCTAGTTTTTGATTTTACAACTTCATTATAAAGTAGGTAAATGTTATATTGAATATTACCTACTCTAGAAGATGGACAAAAAGAAATATTTACTGCTTTAAATAAATTGTGGCATGTGTGTGGCATTTTATCCGATTAATACTAAATTCTTAAATTAGTTGTGATTGAAATGTTACATAGTAACTAGTAAAATCAATTTTCGTGTTAATTGCTATATGTTATAGCTTAGATATTTACTAAAAGAAACATAAAGTATTAATCTATTGCATCTTACAAAATACAAAGACTTTAAAAACTTAAATCATAAATTAAAAGAAATGTTTTTACTCTTATAAAAATGGAATAAAATATATGTTTTATTTTATAAAAATCATAAGCTTAAAAGAATAAAGTCAATGTAGAAAACAATACCCATTAGCCTAAATTAAAGTTAAACAACAATAATTAACAATTAAAATTTAGATTTTATTTACCTACATCATTGCTCGGTGTCGAAAGAAAGATTCTTTCTAAGTGATAAATTGTTTAATATATTAAATAGTAAAATCACATTTCAATTCTAGCATTGCGTCATTTTATGTAAACGTAACAGTTTACCTACCTATTTTGACTATTTATATGAACATTTATTACGTAAATATTGAACACTAATATTATTTTAGTAATTTATTCTCAAAGATAAATTTTCGCTGAATACGATGGTGTAATTATAATTTAAATACGATTTTTAGTTTTCTAATTATAATTTTTTAAAGGTAATAAAGTCGAGTATGACCCCAATGACCCTTGTAATACGGGTTAATTACACTCCGGGCCAGCCTCACATTTACCCGCCGCGCTAACTGGTGAAGAAATTAGTGTGCGATGTTTTATGGGACGTTTTTTTCGGTAGAGTTTGACCTCCTTATCTCTATGGCCTTCATGGGTCAATCACAGAAGAATAATATGGGGTAAAACTGTAAATCTATAGGGTGAAAAGACACTATTGCCCACTCGGTTAAATATGGGGAGTGTAGACCAAGGCTGCACAATTTATTTTGGAAACGGGTTATAATTCCAATAACATTTAGCTGGTGGGCCATCTAATGAACAAGACTTGCTCGCACGTTTGTGCTTTGCTTACATTTATGATTCTTCTGTACAAGGATACCTAGTTAAAAAAATAGGCAGCAAAATGCGGGCACAGAGCTAATGCCAACTGGACACGCACTCCTATATAAAAAACGAAATTTAAAGAAATAATTCAAATAATTCAAATACAATAGAATTTAAATGCGTTGGAGGGAATGGGTTTGGCCAACCTTATTTCGTCACAGGAATAATTAAACAATCATCTTTTATCGGGCCACCAAGTATAAAAATAAAACTATGAATAGTCTTAATCTTAATCTAATAACATAATTTTGTTACACATCAGTGGCGGATTTAAATTTTTGTCATGGAGGGGGATATAATTTTGTCAAGTAATTACCAACTCAAGGGGGGCTCTGCAACCCTCACCTCTTAAGTTGTCAAGAATTTTACTGACTTATTAACACTATGTATACAATCTAAATTGTCAAAAATATAAAAGCAATACAAACTATTAGTTTGAGTTCCCCCATACAATAGTTAATACTTAATACTCAGTATTTATGGAGAGGGCTTTAGTTCTCCTAAAAAAATTCAGACCATTCGAGCCTATGTGCAAGTGTAAAAAGTACTACCCGAGTCCTATTACATGATGTATTATAATATTATTGAATACAAACTATGATCTAAGATTTTAGCACAAGACTCACTCAATATAGTAATGAATGTTTAGTAATTAAGTAGTCTATATATTTCAAGATCTCAGAGACCTCAAGTAATACTTAAAATTATTAATCTACTTAGGTAATTTGGTCCTCTTCTCCAATTTGACAATATTTCCATCTCCCCCCCCCTTATTTTCGCATTTTATCTTTGTACCTGTCTTGCCACATTGCTATCCGATGTCTGGAAACTGTGATTTTCTGAAATCATTAAGTTCAATAGAGATCTATCTTATTTACTATTTTTATCAATTTGATTAGAAAGACTATGTATAATATGAACATTAATTGTCATTTTTAAATTGTGATGACAAGTGATGGGAACATTTGTTTTACATTTATGAGAGATTATAAATTAGTTATTAATTAATATTTACAGTAGTATTTTGTAATATTAAAATGTACGTATATTTCAAAACATTTTGGTTGAAGATAGGTCAAACAAAAATTTTTCATGAATTCAAGTCTTCCACAACCTCAAATATAAATAGATTTTATGATACATTTTATTTAAATTAGTGTTATCATTATTTTTTAGAACATTTACCCATTTTTGGTAACCCATTTATATATCTAGGGTAAATTAATTAAAACAATTTAAAGGTGTAAAATACTGTGATAGGGGGATTTTATGATTAGTTGACAGAACACTATAACATGTCACCCGGTGAATTGATACATGTAATTATTATATCAACTCATAAATTTTCACTATGATTTATATTCATAACATTGTTTAAAAAAGGAACACAAGTACCACGCACCCAGACAAAAATGTTGTTTGATAATGACCTGTATTTAATTTCATAAACTATTTAATGTATACAATTGAACAGAAAAAAAATCATACTTTAAGCAAATTGCCCAACAATGTAATAACATACATAATATGGTGTATATCTTGAATGAACACATATATTAATTAAAACATCTAAGTAAGTATCACTGTTCTAAGACCATGTGCTTATGTGCATAAAAAAACGACAAAATAATAATTATGATAATTACTAAGTTTACAAAAAAATAATTAAATGTTATATAAATAACTATAATGTTTCACTTGCTTATCAATATTAAATTCAATAACAATATTATTTTAATAATAATATAATGTGTCAATACTCACACTTGGTGTTCATCAAAAGGCACAATGATAGAAATGTTCATTTAAAAAAATAAATAAACAATTATATTATTCATTAAGATAATGAGTAATGATACTGTTATGACCTATGTGTAACAAAATAATCATAATAATAATAATACATATTAAAAGTAGCAATTGTAATAATATATAATTATGTAATGATAAAAGATACAAAAAAAATTAGTATAACAACTTAATAGTTAGATAGCTATTACCTACGAGTAGTCATATTGGTAAGGTACTGAAATATATTTTGTGTCTTTCATTAACAGTACATTTTCAACGCTTCAAAACGAAACAATAATAAGTAACTAATGATAATAATACTGTTAATCGTTTACTCGCAAAGTATAAACATAAAATTATTTGCATTTATCCAACTAAACAAACGACAAACATTACATAATATTTATGGTTTTGATTGTTTGGGCCGATAATTTTGGTAAAACATATTAAACTCCGCATAATATACCGACAAACAAATTTACAAAAAACATGATAATAATTATAACTATATAAACTTAGTTCTAAAATTATTAATTAACATAAAAGACAGTCTTTTGGCAATGTAATGTGTTAGTAAAAAATAAATAGCATTTACCTTGAATATAAAATAATAACTTAAAATATTGTACTCAACTAATTCAAAAATATACAAGAAGTTAAATTGTAACGACACGAAACAACAGTGACTATGAGCAGCACACATTTCTTTTAGTAAAACGTTTATACACATATAATACATATAATATAATAATAATATATAAAAATAATAAAAAAAAAAACAAAAAATATAAACAACTGTTACTTTCAGTCAGGGTGTTTATCGATGTTTTGAAAAAACCAGTGTGTGAAGTGTTTAAGTTGCTGTGCAGCACTATTAGATTCGTCTTGTAATCGACGGTTTTCTTCTCTCAAATGTTTCACCTCGTTCTGCAATTCCATTCGCATTTCCATTTCACTTCGCAACATCATTTCCAAATCACCTGGACTCATGTTTGTTCTAATAAATACACATTTTTGGTTAAACAGACTGCTGCAATACTTAGAAAAATATTGTTTAATAGAAATAGAAAAATATTTACTTGTTCGTACTAGAAGAATTTAATATGGTAACACTACCATTCATGCCACTCCAACTTTGATCTTTGTTTTCATTGATAGTAGTAGTCTCTGGTTCTTTGATTTGAGCGCCAGCTGATACTTTACGTAACGCTTCAGTAGCTGTATCAACAAGAATTTTCCAATTCATTCGGTCAATCGGAGTGTCTGGTAATGGCAAATCAGCAACACTAGAATAATAACTTTATCAATACAAGGAACATATTTTATTAACTCAAAGTTTATTAGATAATAATGACATCTCTAATACTCTGATTGTATTAATAATAATTATTCAAGTTTTAATACCTTTCAACTTGATTCAGTGGTTTCATTTCACTCAGAGCTGGACTCGGTGCACTAGATATCACAGTGGCAGGACGAGCTTTGGTGAGTATAACTTGACCCTGCTCTACATTTGATACATTCTCTCTGGATGGATTCTTATTTATTGTGGTGTTTGTATCCTGTTCATTAACAGTTATTTATATTTTATAATGTTTCTATACTAGCTGTTTATGTGAAATTGGCAAGACTTACAATGAATGGTGAATCTAAATTATAGTCAGGATCTATTAATTTCATCAGATCTTCTTGTAATGTACTCATATTGCCACTAAGTCTACTACTTGCATTTGAATTGCGTCCAGAGATACCAGGTCTAAGTCTTGGTTCGCCTCGATCCAATCCAGATCGAGGACTTTGGTTCCGACTGCCATTGTTCTTCAAACTTTTACGATGACTATGGGGTGAGCCAGTACTACTGCTTCCAATCGTAGAAACATCATCTTTTAGAGAAGAAAAAGTCAAATATACATTTTTATTTAGTACTGATACAATAATTTAATTTAAATTTTGTGTTCTGAAAATTACCTTCGCTAGCTACTAAAATTCTTTCATTCAATGTTTCTGGTATGTTACCGTTGCTCAAATTCTTTTTGAAATGATTAGTATCAATCAAACCATTTGTCTTTTCTAATTCAGGGCCACTTGTTGCCTAAAAAGTAAAGATTAAAATAAAATACAAAAATGCCCATTATTTATGTGTATTGATATTACCACTAACCTTAACTAATCGTTTTGTTGATCTTCGAGGTTGTTCTAAGCGTTCATCAAATTGTCTATGGAGATCATTATTATGGTCAGAAGACTTGTTCACATAATCATACTGCTGAGCAGCAACACTTTTACTACTCCGCGGATCCGAATACACAGAAAATGAATTATTCATGGTAGACAATGGTAATGAATTGCTTGCATGCACTTTAGAGTGGGTTTTGTTTGACGTTGGTGTCAACCTTGTGGGGACTGGCGGAGGATCTTCTAATGGA
Organism: Myzus persicae; assembly: GCF_001856785.1. Classification (NCBI taxonomy): domain Eukaryota; kingdom Metazoa; phylum Arthropoda; class Insecta; order Hemiptera; family Aphididae; genus Myzus; species Myzus persicae. Next base: position 390,865 of record NW_019102130.1, on the reverse strand, counting down.
ACTTCTAACAGATCGTACCAACGATCATCAGACGAATGACCGCTTGACGAACTCGTCAATGTGCCCTGTTAAATAATGTATAATGACCAACATAAATAACCTATTCAAACATATATGGTATTTACAACTTACCTCAGGATTTTGGGGGAAACGAGAATCCATAGGTGTTGTGTAGGATTTATTACTTCCCATGGTACCATAACCTGAACTATTGCTAGATCTCGGTGGTGAAAGGCTGCGTTCATACCTATACAAAAATTGAGAACTGTCATTTGATAAAATTCAAAATATCCTATTTACATTAATTACTACATACATTTTTCGATGATTGCCAGTAACTGGTTGTTGCAGTGCTGTTTGTTTTCTAGGACTAGTTACAGCTGACATACCGGAAACATTTTCATACTCACTCTCATATCCTTTTGGAGAACTACTGTTGTCAGTGCGATAGGAACAATTTTGAATATGGCAACCTCTGAAATATAATTAATTCAATAGTTTCACAAGCCTTCATAATATTTGATGTCACATACCTTCTAGGTGAACCATCAGTTAAAGGTGGTATTACGGTGACTGTGACAAGGACACTAGTCTTTAATAAATCCACCATTTGATCATGTGTGAGTGTGGCAACGGCTACCTTACATATCTATGATAAAACATTAATTAAAAACTGTACTCATTGCATGGGTAATATAATCATACCTCTATGAGTCTGGAGTTTTGCCTGAGACCAGCTTCCCATGCAAGGCCAGATTTTTCCACCTGCGTTACGAGACCATCAGGTTGAACGTGAAACCCTAACTGACCTAAAGAATTCCGGTGTAATGATAGTTCCTGGGCAACAGAACCTTGCGTTACAGCTCGTAATCTAACTACAACTTCCATTAATTCATCTCTATCACCGTCACTACAACCTTCATGCATATGTAAAGTAACACATTCTCCTTCGTGGTAATATATTCTTAAGCTATAAACAAATAAATATATTGTGTTATATTTAAAAAATATTAATCACACTAATTTCAGTTAAATAATGTATTTGCGGTCACAACAAACATATACCTATTAGTTTGAGTTGTCCAGCCCAATATAGATTTGCAAGGTATAACTAATAATATGTCATGGTTATTTTCTTCTACTAGGACCATGGAGTCTGATGATATGGCCAAAAGACAGTGTCCTCCAATAACTCCATTACCTTCTTCTAAAACTACTTGCCAACAAATAGCACCCCTTTGGGACGCATCAGGCTGAAATCTTGGTCGCCACCTCTCTTTTTTCTTACTGCTAAATGACAGCATTGCTGTAAACAAGAAAATATTAATCTAATTAAAGCTCTTTATTTTTTACATTTAAGATTGCAATTGACTTACAAAATTTCTGCACTGGTTCAATAGTAGTGTTTGATGAATGATTTAATGTTAAGTCTTTCAAATACGCTTGCCTTGTACGAGTTGCCATTGTAGCAAACTTTTCTGATCGATGAGCGGCATTTTCAGCATTTATAACTGTAAGGTTATTATTGTTATAAAAATATTTAAAAACAAATTAGGAGGTAATGTTGTATATATACTTTTAGCTAATAAGAAGTCACTAAATTCTTTGGATTTTTTGAACACAGCTTCTGAAGGAATTGGAGGACCAAACATTTCAACCTCTTTAGATCTCGTAACTGCAACACTAAAATTGCGATTGACGATATTAATAAAACAAACTTAATTTAAGATATTAAATGTTAATTTAAAAGCTATTAGGTGTTACCTGTACTGAGTGTTTTCTGTACATGGATTTATAACTCTGACAACAATGAATACGTGTTGAAATTGAGAACGGATATTTTTTGGAGAAAATGGCTGAGCTCCAGGTTCTTGAAATACGATTGTTACAATATCATTTCCTATGTGCCGCTTTCGAAGAAGCTAGACAATGTTGGAAAAAAAACTTATTATATTGAATTTTCATTGTTTTGACTAAAAAATATTAGTAAATATACCTGTTGCCTGTTGTTTGGAGTAAATGGCAACATAGTAGACACATGGAACATGATTTCACAGTTTTGAAATTGGCTGTAGAATGAATAGAGCCCAGTGGAATCAGCTACAAGATATAAAACATATTATTTAATATTAAAATGTCAAGAAATGATCTTAAAATAAATTATATTTTGCAGGGGAAACTTACTCTTGTTATCTAATCCTGCTCTGTATTTGTTAAAACCTTTTAGGCGTACTCTTTGAGCAATACTGTCCATGAACTGATAAAATGCTAAACCCGCTTCTTCATTGTTGTACATGTGTTCTTCAGTAAATTGTCCAGCACGACAATACATTACTCCAACTTTGTAAGTATGAGAAATGCCTTGTTCATCCAGACCTAACAATAGTTCTTCGACTCTGTTACTCGACACACCTAACCTTAAACTACAAATTCAAATTTGATATTTAGTTCAAGATCATAATGCTTTCAATAATTTCAATGTTATATTAATTTTTACCTTGGAAGGGGAATTTCCGGAACAATATATTCTAATACATCTTTTGTATTGATGTTTTTAGAACTGCTTGACATTTTGATATTAGGAATAGCATCTTCAAGAATAGAACCACGAAGAGTTTGCAACTAAAATATTAAAAATAATATTAATGATATAAAATAATTTTAACTCAAAAACAAATATTTATTTAAGAGCATCACTAATATTATTTAAATGTACTTACTTCACTTGTTCGGATGATAATCCGGTATCTAAACATAACCAAAGGATTTGAACTACAACCATTAGACGTTAAATCAGTTTCAACTCTTTCTCTTTTTAAACTAATAGCAACAGGTCCCAATGTTTCATCCATTCCAAACCAATTCTGGTGTTCTAAAAAAAAATGTTCAAAAATCATTTTTTTGTTGGGTATGTAATAAAGCTATCATTTAGTTATGATGCACATAAACAAAACTGTAAACTGCTTAAAACTATTAGTACAGAATTCATTTAAGTAGTAATTATTTAATTTATTCCGTGCAATTAGCAGCATATAACAATAATTTTAAAATGTTTAAAATAAACAATGTTTATAGATTTTTCATGTTCATATTGTAATAAATTATAATTATGCATAATTGGTTATTTTGGAAGGTACTCGTAAATGAGAATTTAGAAGTTAAAATCTATAACATAATAACATATACATGAATATAATATGACTACACATTTCATGTTAATAAGTTGGGATGAAGAGTTCTCTCATCTTTTCATTTTCTTCGAAAATCCAAATAAAAAAATTCAGAATTCTATAAAAAATTGTTCTCATAATAAATAATGATGTTTAGTATGTGAAATTGAATTTTGTCATTCAAATATCCAATTAATATATTAACATTAATTAAATGTAGGCATCACAAATTATAAATTTAACTTGAAAACCAACTAAGGGAATGTTTAAAAGTTCAACAGATATAACTAGTCTGTTCATCCGCTAAAAATACATATATACATGGTTAGAATGCATTCATGCAACCATTTTTTAAAAGCAAACATTTCACTGGTGTTTAGTGAAATTGAACTCTTTCCATTCCATACATTTTTATAATCTAAACAATTTGAAACATTTTACTCAAAAAAAGGTTAGGTTTTTTTTAAGAATTAAAACTATTTTGTTCTTTGTATATTGGTTCCGTTTTCAACAAATCCAAGACCAGGAAATTTCCCTTTAACTATATAATTCAATTTAGTTAACCGATTTACAAACATTTAAGGGTTAGTACTTTTTCTATTCCAAGTCAACTTGTCGACGTGAGACATATATTCTTATACTCTATACTTTAAAACTTTAAAAGTAATAAATAATTTGTTGCGACAACTCAAAACCTATGTATAAGAATAATCCGACTCATATAGGTACTACACTATAATACTATAGTACTATACCATTATACGAGTAGATATAGACGGTTATACTATAAATATATATAAGTATAATCGAGGATACTTACTACCTAAGTACCAAGTACCAGATATATAAAATTGGCTACCTAATACCTATATAAATTACTTTTATAGTTAGGTATCAAAAAAATTAGTACCAAATTAGGATTCGTCGAGTATAATGTATATTATTAATATAGTGTATATAATATTATTATGTATGTTACCTTGACCGAAAAAGAACGAACGGTAGTATAAATCTCCCTCGTCGGTGGTCTCGATCAGTCTCGAATAGTTTTCGGGGCAGATGCTGTCGGTCCAGTGAGTCTCTCCAGGTTGAAATTCGAGGACAGATATACCATAGGCCATACGAGGCATGTGGTAAAGTTTTCCGTTGTTCAGTGTGGATATTTGCCCGGCTTGAGTCCTCTGTGTCAGGCTCACTTCTCGTTCGACCTCACCGCCGAGTTCATTTCGAAAGAACGGACAGCTATCGTCAAGTGCAAAATCATATTATTTAGAGGAAAGAAGATATAAAATGCAATTTTGAATAAAATTAAAATATTAAAACACATAAATTCAAAGTATATAACGGTGGTTTCGATGTCCCATGTGTGTCAGTACCAAGTGGTCGGTCAGTGGCAACGAACTCATATATCATGTGAAGCGATCGTTTCATTTCTTAAATTTAGACGACTGCAGGGAAATTGCTGTGAGCGTGTGAGTAGTTGGATACGAATTTTAGATTTCGCTTTGCAAATAATTTTAGAGTTCGGCACCATTTTTGTCGGTTATCGCTTATACCAACGATATTAATATAATATGTATAAAAACAAACACGAATAAGAAACCAAATAGGAACGCGATATGACAATATTTGCAGTGTCACAGGTAAGAGCGTTTTTAAAAAAAAATATCATTCATAGAAAAAAATTATTATTTTAATAAAATCCGTTTTTTTTATTAAATTGTACCATATTACAACGAAACGAAGCAGAAAATAATGTTTAAAGTATAAATATGGTTTCTCAAAGAAATTGTGCCGCCCTCTTAAGTCTTAAGTATACGTATGGTAGGGGTTATACAACGCCACAATACAACAACAACTAAGTACGTCGTTTAAAACATGTTATTTCACGTGAGTGTACCTGTCCAGTAGATTGTTGTGTTTTCCGTCGCCGAGGTCTTCGTCGCCGCTGTCGGGCGTGGACGAACGGGCAGCGAGCATGGATGCGGCCGAAGCACCCGTGGCCGTGTTCCGCCGTCTGGACAACATGTTCTGGAGCCTCGATGGCAGGCCTACCGTGGCCGTCAGCGACTGGACGTCGTAATGAGCAAAGCCCCGACGCTTCTGTCGCTCGTCTCCCGTGAAATCTGCGCATCCGACACCGACAGCCTGGGCATTGGAAACGGGAGCTCCTGGAAGACCACCGGCAGCCGTGTCGTCCGTGGTCCTGGAGAACTTGTTGTTGGCTCCCCAGAACTTGTGGAACTTGAGCCTGAGCTTTGGGCTGCTGGAGTTGGGCCCCTGTGGTGATGTGGTCGCCTTGTCCGCGGCACTTGCACCGGTGCCGCCGTTGCTCATCGTCACGGATGCCGCAATCCGATCGTCGGGCGGCGTGTCGACCGGCATCTCTCGGTAACCGAATTCTCGGTTATTACCTGTACGCGGAAACGACACAGAACGACAAAACGACATGAGTAACAATGATGTGTTGAGTGGTTGAGGGTTCTAGGGGTCTTGTTTATTTTAAAAGCTGGTTCAAAATGATAAAAGATGATCAAATCGCACGAAAAATTACTAAATAATAAATTTCCATGATAAAATGATATTTAATGACAATACCTATATAATTAAGGGGATTATAAGGGGATCATGGAAATTATTATTATTATTACTAATATATTCGTGATATGATAAGATTTAGTAAAATTTATATTCATTGTTTTCAAAAAGAAAAAAATTAATAGTACTATAAATATTCTAAATAGGTTCTAATAAAAATAAAAAATAATATTAGATGAATAAAAAAAAATCGTGGTTCACATTCCCCGCGGGCAATGCAATTTGGTAAAGCTACTGTGAATTCTGTTTTCGTAAGTATGTCCCGCTCAAAACGATTATCATGGATAAATGAAGGTTGACGTGTGACGTCCTCTCAAATTTGTACATTTGTGAAAACGGGAGTTGTAAACAATGTTCAATATTAAGTGAATAGTACGCACTACTCAGTGATATTGCTGAGTAACTACATGTCTACATAGATTAACATATTAAATTATTAATTGATATTGGGTGGTTACTGGTTTTGATACATTTTCGGGAGGTAACAGCAAAATATATTTTATATATTAGTGTCATAACGCTTAAAATAGAATTTGTAATTGCAGCAGCAACGATGAAAAGGGTCGAGAAGTTTGAGGGTTGTAAAGGGCCCACCATTAAGTCCTATCGGTGGTCCCAAAACTTTAATCCGAGCTTGGTGTCGAGGGCGGACAGGATTAGCCGTCTGTCAACAGTAAGAGATGGCATGGTAAACAACAACTCACTGTTTCCATCGATCATGTCCAACACGGTGGGTCGGTAGTCCTGGAGCAGTGCGAAGAAGTTTTCACCGGCGGACGCACGGCCGGCCGAATTTCTATCCGAAGATATGACGTCGATGGAACCGTGACTGCCGTATTCCCGTTTCAACAGTGGGCTGACCATCGGCCGGTCGGTGGCCGCGGCCCTGGAGTCGACGTACGCCGTGCTTCCGCCAAAGTGGTGGCCGGCGCCAACGCCGCGCTGTTGATGGTGCTGTTGCTGTTGCTGTTGCTGCTGCTGCTGATGGTGGTGATGGTGGTGGTGGTGGTAGTCCGAGTGGTGTGTAAGCTCCAGACTGGAGTTACTCCGATACAACGGGTCCTGGACAGTCCTCTGCGGCTGTCCGCGGGCCGACGACAGTCCGGCGTTGGTGCGGGCCCGCAACACGTTGCTGTTGTAATAGTCCATCGCTTGGGCCGCATGTTGACGTGCCGTGCTAGTGGAGGTGGTTCCGCCGTTCCGCGTGCCTCCTTCTAAGCCTATCATCACAATCCACTGCAAATGAAAAGAAAAAATTGTAAGTACAATATTATCGAGAATAAGGTCAAAAAAATGTATAAGCTTAATTATTATTTATGCAATATAATATTACCTACCAAAATATTTTAATAACAAAGAAATAAGATACATTTTTTTATTAGGAATTTTGTTTACAAAATGGACACGTACTACGTAGGGAAACGTTCGAAATTGTCGTCCGTTACACAGCGCACAATAGACTCAACATAATAATATTACATAATATTGTACTAATAGATAATAGTTTATACCGCGCGTTACTAGAAATTAATTGAGTATTTAAGTGCCTTCTACGCATTCACCGATGATCTATAAACAAAAACCGGAAGAACTTAACTTTTACCTACCTACTATAGTACTATTGGTGTTATAGAATAAAAAAAAATAGCTTCAAAAATGTATACGATTTACTGCGGACCAAGTGCGAATCAGTTTGCAGTCGAGCGTTTATGATCGTTTACAAGTCTGCGGCGTTCGTTCATAGGCAGTCGGTTAAAATGTATCGCACGTTTTTATTGTTGTTTTTTTTTTGCGAGAGCTGCAGATAAGAAGGACGGCCGACGACGAATCGCCACTGGTGCAGTGCAGTGTATGACTGCTAATTATTGTACACCGCGCGAATCTCCAAATGAAATGTGTACCTACATAATGTATAATATTATATTATGAATAATTCATCATCAATTCTCTCCCGCGCGTTGTGTTCGACGACTTCAATGGCGTTATCGAGAGTACCGCCGATTTATGAATAATACATTTTGAAAATTCGGCGGAAGTTTGAATTCGAGAATAATAAGAAAAAAAAATTAAATAAAAACGGTTGCCGGAAAACGTGTCGCCTGATAAATATATAGGAGATCGGCGTTGACACGACGCGCTGTTACGTAAGAATATGTTAAGAAATCTATCGTGTATATTTTTTCCGAATTACAAATAAAATATGTAAAAATATGTTGAGGTGCTTATAATACTTTTATATGTGTAGGTATATTTATATATAAATCACGTGATATATTTGCTCTTTGAGCCTTAATTTAAATAACCATTCGCAATGTCACCTTTATATATATATGTAGTATGATCGTCGTGTATAATATTGAAATTTAGATACCGAAAGTAAAAAATTATACGCAGGCAGACCTCGGGCGTATGGAAATTTGTAGTGATATTCAAAACTAAAAAATTTCACACAATCACGTGTATATAGTTGTTTTATAATGCAGGGTGTATCAGGTGAACGTATACTACATTGAAATTAAATTTGAATACATCAAACATTTGTGACATTGTGTTACACTGATATATCTTGTTCCTATATATATAAACGTAGTATAGATAGGAACGAAAAGTCAAAAACTCATCGACGTCAACGGAAACAGTTATAGGTAATGGTTTTTTTTATTTTCGTCCCCAAAACGAATATCACATATTTATATATTTATCAATTATTTTTTAACAGCAGCAAACGCGTAGCAAAAAGAATATCTCGGGGCGAAAATACGGTGAAAATCGATCAGCACTAGTCGGTACTCGATAGGTTTAAGGTCTCTAACAAACAGTAAGTATATAGAAACTCATCAGTAACACAAGCACTAAACAAACCCTTGATAGTAAATTAGTTATAATAGAGCCAATATTATAATGGAAATTCATATTATAATAGAAATTCGTTGGTATAGTGTGGACTTATATGGTTATAAATTATAGTCAACTACTTTTAATCCTTTATAGTGTATAAGTGATTTATATAGTGTATACAATTATATACAATATGCGGACTATACGCCATTTGGTTATAATGTAAAACTATACACATCCACTTTAAGTACATGAACTAAATTTATTAACTTATTTCCCTATATAACAAAGAGTCAAGTACCTACCTATAATGGTAGTTAATACTAGTGATTAAAGGTAGAAATCGATATTTTTATTTTAAAAGTTTTCTTGTATTTTATTATTCTTAATATGGTTAGATACTAGGGAACTAATATGATTATAATTTTAATGCTCATATGTTACAGAGAAAACAACAGTAATATAATATGCATAATGCATATACTGCAACCATACAATTTACAAGAATACAGTGAAACCTCTGTTTACGGACATCCCTTAATAGCAGACATACTCCCTTGTAGTGCCCATTATAGAGAGGTTTCATTGTATTATCCATAAGAAAAAGCTCTGTTACAATACTTGTTTATACATTTTAAAGTAATATACAAATTGGAATTAATTTAAAAGCACAACATAAAATGATCAACAAGTCTCGTTCGTACTATTATTCTAAATGTAATAATAAATAAGAGTTAACTATAGTTTTTTTCTTCAAGTAAATTTTACTAAAACCTTTAGGTCGCACATTTATATATATACAAGTAGCACATCGACCCCGATTTAGGGATTTACCCCCTCCACATAAACGAATTCAGCGTATGTCACCAAATAGTACTCATTGTTGTTATTATTATTACATTCATGGTCATCTCAGGTTCTATATGAATAATATAATAATATTATGACACTCCAACGTTAAATTCCATATGAATATCCGACTCGACCGTCGTCGGCGCCGCACAGGTCGTAACGGAAGACGTCGTCTCAAAAACATAAATACGTCTAAGATTAAAAAAAATTAATCTCTTGCTCGTACAATATTTGACAAAATAATATCTTACATTTAGCCACCACTTTGTCACAGCAGGTAAATGCCCCCCTCCCTCCTGTTTTTGTTCTACCATTTTTTTTCCATTTCAAAATACGAGTTTTTCATCACAATACTGAAAGACGACGCACACTGTAAAACTTTATATTATACTAACTATATAAGCTATATTGCATAATTCAAGTAGGTACGTTCTACTCAGCTCCTAATACCTAATGCATATTGTATATACTATACTGTAAAATATTACTGTAAAAACTTTTATTTTGCATTTTTTTCAAAATTTTTTTTTTAACTATAATGATACATTTCTCAATTTTCTTCATACAATATTACACGATATGTATACACGCATAGCGTATTTAGTTGATAATATCTTAAATTTAAAATATTTTTAACTTGATAGATTTTTATGTTTTCAAATTATTATTCTTTAATATATTATCTCATAGAGCATTTTATACTGAGTTATATTTTGAAATTTAGGTGCATTAATAAGGTTTTTAGTGCATTTTTCGGATTTATAGTGTACTTTAAATTGCTTTTTTATGCCCTTTTCAAGGTTTTTGCGTGCATTAAATTCACAGCCTAATTATAACTATAACGACCATAGCCCATAATTATGTGTATAATGAATATGATATTGTTGTAATAGCATTAAGTATGTCGGCATAATTAGTTTGAATAAATAATAATAATAATAATAATAAAGAATAAAAGTGATAGCCAAAAAAAAACTACTGACGTCACTCGCGATTATTGCAACGCACCCCCCCCCCCCCCAACTTCAGAGCGCGCGGTGGAATGTTGTCGTCGTTGTAGTCGTCACTCGTCGCGGTCGAGGTATTTTCAAGGGTCCACAAAACTCTAGCACACACACAAAATGCACACCGGCCGACTGGCGAGACATCCTGCGGGGTAATAAAAGTCGGAATTCCGAGACGAAAACGCCGTACGACAGACTATAATATACCTACCCAATATATACGACGTACGCATATAAAATAACACAAAGGACCGGCAGCATCAGAGCAGTGCGAGTGATCGAGAGAGACGACGAAGAGGGTTCCTGCGCGTGTGCGTCGCTGCAGCGTGTTCGGTGGACCAATATACCATCTGTCGCGCAGTCCTCTTATTTAATAGCATTATATTAAAAATGTATATTGTACATTCTATATATTATTATAGTAGGTATATCATACAATATAATATATACGCCGAATACCATTGCGGCGGGGGCGGCTGCGCATTTTGACCTGTGGGCTGCAGGGTTGTGGGATGGCGAACAGATTTAATTGAACGGAATGCCACGAGGGGTTACGCAGGCTAATGGAAGTGGTTAAGGCGGGGCGAAGAGGGAGGTTTTCGATGCACAGGAAATCGAATACAAGACGTACAATAAATAATAATACACCGATTAGAATGCGATGCGGGTGGTGACACGTATACCCAAAATGTAGGGTGCAGTGTACAGCAGTTCTATTCCGTGTACAAAATTCTTATCCTATTATATTTGCTCTAGAAAAGAGTATCGCGAATCTCTATCTGTACAGTGTACACAATATACAATAAATTATTATTTTATATTATAGGTATAGTATGTCCCACAAGTATCGTATCTGCACCCAAATTGTGTTCTGTTGTTGGTTTTTAATCATATGATATTTCAATATTTAACGAGGTTACCGAGGTCATTTTTTATTTTTTGTTGTACATGTACCTAACCACAACTATTTAAAAATTAAAATATCATAAAAAAACCAACTACCTATTCATACTTATAATTAAAGCTAGCAACACAAAATAGGAAAAACTATTAAGCGGGACAACTATACTACCTTTGTATTTCGATAATTCTACTAAAAATACAGAGGGAGCAAAGTTGTCCAGAGCAAAACAGTTTTTGACATGTCGTACGACGGAGAGAACACGTGGGTATAGAGTCCTCTTAAATTTAAATTTAAATAGATCAATGTCAAAAATCCACATTTTAATATATTGACGTGTTACGGCCTCGTCGAGAAACTTTGGGCGATACGGGACATACTTTTTACTTGTATAAATATAAATTATAATGCTTGGAAAGGTTCACTGGAATCCGTATTGTTCTAGAATCTAGATGGTCATATATTTTCAATTGTACCTATTTATAACTTATAATATAATATAACTGAATAACCGTTATAAACGATTATTTTTAAATTTTGAGTTTCGGCTGAATATATAGTTTATAACTACTAACAATTTCGTGATTCCATTTGCTAATCGCTATACCAACACAACGTGTTCTCCCAAATATTCTATATTTTAACGGCCCTGTGCTATTTTAAATATAATAGAAAAAACGGTATAACCTGAGCACAAATTCTGATTTTTAAACATAACTTAAATTCTGACCGTGTCCTGGCGGCTGTCGCTATACTTCTAAGGCATATCGCCATAACATAATAATATATTGTAAGAATATTAATATTATCACTAAACGTAGAACTCACACATAATAATATATAGTCATATATATTAAATTAATTGAAGTGTTGTTGAACTACATTTGCAATTGCGTCTGTTTAAAAACGTGGTTTCTCAGAGACATAATTGAGAGACGTCGCATTCGACATGTATGATGTATTATGTATACAGACACGTCACACGTATATATATTGAATACGAAAAAACGAGAACGGCGAGAAGATCTTCTGTAATTGGAGCGGACCGAGACGAGTGCCGGGCGTTGACACGACCCGAGTGTTATTGTCACGAAAAATTAATTAATACTAACGAGTATGATACGCATCGACGTGAGTATATTGCAAGTCCTCTACAAAAAAAATTTTAAAAAATGCACAAGAACAATTAAAATCGAGGAGCCGAATGAAAACCGTCGAAGAATATTAATAATAATATTGTAGTGTCGTAGGGCTCCGTTTTGGAATGTGACTGTACGCAACACGTGAATTAATCTAGTTTTTCGTTCACGTGTGACATGTTAAATAAACAAAATGACAGCGAAACGAAAACGGTATCTGAACGCATTCATAACGATCAACGATCTGTGCTGTGGCACATTATGGCAAGGCGCGTCCATTCGTCCCATTCTCATAACGTCGATAACACACACACACAAGGCGATGACAACGGTACGGTATAGAAATAATATAGAATAGAATATACATTAAACATAATGTGTATCATCCATTCCAGACTTACGTAACTATTTTATCGTACAAGTGCATTAGTACGCCGCGGTGTATACCTTATGCGTTAACCCGGTTTCCAATTCAACGACTAATCGATCTAAAAAATAGTATTATTTCGTTTGTAAAAGTGTAAACGCGTATCTATAATATAGAGTATTGTATAACGCACAGGTGTGTGTAATGGCACGACAGTGTTTAGAAAAAGTGTTTTAATATTAATCATATGCGATTCACTATTCATACAATAATAATAAGAAGAATATATATTTTAAACTTAGATATCCAAATACGGATTTCGAGCGATTTTGAATACAGTACAAGCGAGCGGGCGTGGACACGACGATGTCACGACGTCATGACGATTTACAAGTTTGTATATTTTAATAACACTCATATTATATATTACATATTATAAATTAAAATATATAATAAAAATAATGTACGGTAATATACATCGGTGGCAATGTGTAAGAATTTTTAACCTTTTATCGAATCTTCGTCATTGAGTCGATTTAGATGTTTAATGTTTGGATATGGTGACCGAGAAGAGATGATCCCGCTGCGCAGCAATAGTATTCCTATGAAAATGGACGAAACATCGAACGGCTTATAATATCATTAGTTATTAGTTTATTACATTTAACAAACACAAATGGCAGAACAATTTTATTTTAACATATTAAACGGGTGTAACGAATAATGCGCAATGGATTTTTTCACTACAGAAGTCATAGTTGTGCGCGTAAAAATTTAACCACGGAAAGTGGTTGTTGCTGTCAAGGACAAGCTGTATGCCATCGTGTGTGTGTGTGTGTGTGTGTGTGTGTGTGTGTGTGTGTGTGTGTGTGTGTGTGTGTGTGTACCAAGTAGTAGCGGTAATAAATATGACAATACAAGTTCGCTAATTATAGTCCGGCTATAAATATAATTATTATATTATGTACCTTTTTGTTCTCTATTTCTAAACGGGCGAGCGCGCGCGCACACACACACACACACACGACATGCACTATGTGGTCGCGTGCTGCAATATTTATATTCACCGACTAAACAGAAATAAATTCATCACGAATCGAACCAGCATTTAGCTTGCCCGTTTAGTCATAACGGCTTACGAAACCTGCAATCGCAGTGTGTATAGTTTATTTATTTATGCTACATTTATATTATTACTATGGTCGTATCCATTTTCCTCCAAGAAAATGTACCATTTTCCTTAGGAAAAAGTATAAGTAACAAATTCAATTTTCCTTTAAGTATGATAACAAATAACAATATCATATAATCATTACATAATACAAATTAGAACCATTGATTAGTTAACAATAACCTACAGTATTTAAGCTTAAAAGTTATAACTTATAGCGAACAAAAATCGAGTATTACCACAGAATATATGCAAATATATATTAACCTCATGATCAATTTTTCATTAAATTTTTGAATTGCGAAGCTTCCCGCAAAAATATATCATGTAAGTCAACAGATCATATTTCTTTAGATTTTGGCAATTGATTACGAAAATAAAATTATAACTAGTTTTTCCGGTAGAAAACAGTACCATGGATCTAGACTTTTTGATTGTCATTGTTATTGTCATTATTTAGAATACGCGGTACAGCAGTAGTAAGGCGTAACTGTGTAACCATGTAGCCATAATAATATTATCTTTATAGATGCCAAGTATCGCTGTGGATTAGCGCATTGCCGACTCACAGATAAGTCTATATACTATATAGTGCTTACTGCCTAGTGGACATTGTTGACCGCAACACGTCTGAGTGTGTATAATAAATTATGTTACTATAATAATATATTATGCACGCGCCACGCGGTCATATAAATATTGGGAAACTTGAATAACAATAATAAAACGAATTGCAGTGTACAGTCAATCTAACCGATATAATAAATACATTACCGTATTGTAATATCATTATAACGTCGCTACCACACCACCTACTGCGGTTGTGGACAATTTTGTAATAATCTACATGAAACATTAATTTTTTGTATATAACGTCATATTGTATACATACGATTAAATTGAATAATATATAACATAAACAATATACATATACGAGTTGCGATTGTTTGTAGTGTCCGAAGGTTAAACCTACTTATTACTAACACATTTACATATTTTTACACTACCTACCACCACAATGTTCCGATAGGTGCAGTACAATTTTTTAGATCAACGACTAGGCAACATTTGTAAAAATTCCACTAGAAGATTTGGGATAGTATATTACACATTTTTAATTTATATAGACATATAGTTATAGTACAACATTCGTTCGATAATTTTCCGACGTACGAGAGTTATCAATGACGAAACACTATATTCATATTATTTAAGTATAAAACATTTTATTTGGTGCCGTTTCTATAGTATTTCTGTTTTTTAAGCATATAAGCATTTTTTTAATTTCAAAGGTAATAAAAAGGGGGCATAAATGTTAAGTAGACATCAGTCGAGTGTTTATCACTCAAAAAAAGAATTTTTTCCAGCTTAAGTAGTATTATATTTACACATTGTTACTAAATGCAGCCATGCAGGTGCATTAGTGAATAAGTGTCTAAACTTTACTGTTTACACTATAGAATACTAATGAGTAACGAGGTATATTGTGTAAAGTGGCAAAATAAAAAAAATAAAAAACATTTTACGAAATTGATAAAATAAGGAAATTAGTGAATCACGCTAACCAGCATAAAACAAGAAAAGTTTGATAAAAATATCTTTGAAAATTAAAATATTAATCCATTACATTATAAAACTATACTGTTACTAGTTTACTACTAACTATCTATTTTATCTATTAAAATACAACTTTGAACGATGATTCCTCCAATAATAACTTGACATTAATTTCATAGGTAATTTATTTTTAGATTGTTGTTGTCAATCAAAAATGTATTTTAAATAATAATTCAAATTTACTATAGATATGTACAGGTGTATGCCGATGAATAAGGATTCCGATAAAAATATTACTACTTTTCGTCCATTGATTAACTATATGAAATCAGTATATATTATGTTCATTTATTAAACATATTTAATCAATGTTTTGTTGTTATCTTTAAACACAAAATAAAAGATACTATAAATAATTAATAATCAAATAATACATCGAGATAGATAATCAATACAATAGTATCCATCGATAACTAGATATAATTGTATAGAAAGAAAAACAAGATAGTACAAGAGAATAACAACAAAATTAACCTTGACAAAGATTTATATAAAATACTAATATTCTTATATAGATTCTATGAAGTATGTACACAATACACATCACCTAAATAATTACACACGAGTACTGAAGTACACAACTACAACGTATTTTTTCATCTTTTCATAGTTTCATACTACACGTCACAGTTGAAATGTTGAAGTAAACAGAAACTCTTAAACGGTAACAAAAAAATCGGTAAAAATACCAAAAAGCGAAAACAATGTATCAGCGTGACCCACAATTTTAGTAAACCAATATTCAATTTATTTATTCGACAACTGGAGTATACCTAGTAAATGCTTTTAATGGATTTTTGTTCCACAAATACAATATTACAATATACATAGCAAAACACATTGATTAGATTAGCGTAAATATATCAGTAGCCTCTAGCGATATTTAAATTGAATAATTATCACCGCATAATAAGCGGAAGCCCCTAGGTATATCAAAAAAAAAAAAATTAATAAAAACATCTTAATAAATATGGAATTATAATAATGCCTAATGACGTTATAATATGATTAAGGTACAATGTTTTTTATAATCATAACATAAACCTACTATACATTGCATAAAATCAACGAGTGAAAGAAAGGACGCAAATTACCCACTTCATATACCGAGGGATAAATCTGTTGTAAAACACCATGTTTATATTGGCTAATTACATTTCATATGATAATCATTATTTATTATTTTGTAATATTCTAAAGGGCATATTATTATTATTATTATTATTAAGTCATTGCTAACTAAGCCTAAAAGTGCCTATGTATTATATATATATACAAATTAAATATTCCCACCATTCATTGCTAAACTTTCAAACAATAAGACTAAAATCCTGTTAAGAAAAATCCAAGAAGTGCTTGAAGGTCTTAAAAACAATAATAATTATAGTATTTTTTTTTCACATCAGTAGTATTCAGAAGTTTGTGAGTTAGGCAGTTGATACTAAATAAATACGCTATAATAAAATTATAATTATTATAAATTATAAATTGTTCAATAAACATTGAGTATTGAAAACCAACAAATTATTTTCTATTTAGTTTTATGATTATATATAACAAAAATAATAGCGACATTTCTATATTCTTAGGTAATCTAATTTGCAATTTCTTATGCTTGTTTTTTCTTTCTTTCGCTTTAATTTATTTATGTACTAACAATTTTATCGTCATTAAAATCTATAAAACTGTTAACTAATTTATAACTAAAAGCACTATTTAAACAATATTTAAAATACAAATATCACCTATAGGTACCATACATATTATTATTTAGTCATCAAATAACTATTTAAATTTAAATAATATTATTACAGAAGTAAAAAAAGGCAATAATTGTTAATTTCTTAATGTTTGATAGAGCGTATAATATGAAACAATTTGGTTTTTTAACTTCACTGTGATCCTGTGCTATACACGTGACGCCCGACGGATTGAAAAAAAAACTGTAGTAGGTACCTACGTTATTTTTATTTTCCACTCTCCCACGAAATATAATGATATTATTGTTCAAATGCGTAGCATATTGTCGAGGGAATAATATTATAAAATACTGTTTTTGAGAAGATTTTTTTAGCAACAAAACCAGTGCACCTGTCTCGATAGTTTAAAATGTTAATGTGTTGCCAATCTTCGCCGACCCCTCACTCGAGTAATAGATATACTCAAAACATCATAAATAAAAAAAAAACGCTCATACGACGACTGCGGCGGCGGCTGAACTCGAGCCAAGAAATGCGAGCAACGATTTTCCGGGTTGCAATAACCCACCCACCGGCCCCAACTACGGCGGCGGCCTAGCCTATAAATCTCAGCCTTCGATGCGACTTAAATAACTATACACCACTAAGCGGAATTATAATAATATATTATACCGTACGCTGTCTTCGTCGTCGTTTTTTTTCACACCATTGTCGATTTTCATGGACAGAAGATAAGAAAAAAAAATAATATGACTTGGAAGAAACTCGGCCACCACTGTTTGTGTAGTTGTGAGGACAAACGGCGTATATATACATCTCATCACCGCCGCCGTAGTGAAATAATCGAGGGCTGCCTTCGGTCAATAGGCTAAATTAGATATATTATATAGGCATTCTCCATGCACTATATACAAGTATTATAGAAACTGAAAATTAATTTCCATCAAATACAGATTATGTGATGCACTGAATGCAGCAGAGCAGCTACACTAGAGCTCAATCGACCGGACATTTTTGACCTACTTCTCTTGGCGGGCACGACGTTCCGTCGTGTAGATACAGACGGCACGCATTTATATTATGTACAAATAACAAACGACGACGACGATTCTCTCTAGCTAGGCTTCTCGTTAGTTTTATTAGCTCTCTGCGACTTCACAACAAAGAAAACAGTTTGCGAAAACAAAAGAGTCGGAAGACGTTGTAGAACAAAAAGTACAATAATATTATAATAATAAATTATTAATGATTATTTGTATAAAAAAGAACACACATCTCTTGACAGTCTGCACGAGTGGACACGTGAAGCATTATCATTTTTAATTATACGAATACGTAAGTAGTGCTTGCGATGTTATTATGATAATTCAACGTTATGTTATACGACATTTAAATTACAAATTTAAAATCAGAAAAACGGAATAGACGTGGGCCTAGGGTTTCTTCTATTTCGACAGCGCCATTAACATGTTCTACCTGAGACCGTGTTTGTTTGTTAAATGTTGATCAGTATCGAAATACGAATACGTAATCGTAATGAGTGGTTAAATAAGATTCGAATTATGTCTTTCTAAATGAGTTATGGGCACTTATTTTACGTATACCATTTTATTTGAATTTAAAATGTATTTTATCCATTATACCTAAAACGCTAAGACAGATATATACATACATTATCTATTAAGTAGATATTAACCATACATTTTGAAATGTTACTTATAAAATTCATTTATTTATTTTATTTTATTTCTCAAAAAAGAAAATACCGGGCTCCACTGAGTCCCTCGTGATGGTACACAGTAATAATGAAAGAATCATTGAATTGTTTTAATACAAGTTTTCAACAGAATTCAATTATTGTAATTTAATAAAACCCATTATGAATAGTAGTTAAAATAGTCAAGCATTATGTTGAACCTGCGAACCGAGTTGGTGAATATCGTTAATATAATATTATAATATAGTAAAAGCAGCTAGTGGAAAAATTTAAATATGCCTACGTAATCTTAAAACGACACCAGGTATAATACTATGACAAAAATAGGTGCAGTACTTGAGTTAGACAAATTATACAGAGCAAAACTTAAGACAAGTCGTCCTTGTGAAAACTATATTTTAGTCCGTTGCACTGCAGCTAAATGTATAGTATAGAGTATAAGTTGTGAATGAAATAAACGCGTTTCACATTTGTTGTTGTTTCTTTCACTTAAAATAATAATAAATAATAACATGAAGTACGGACGTAATACTAAGGAAATACAAATAAATGTGAATAAAAACCCGTGGACGTAACACATTTAATTAAAGTAAGACCCGTGATTGTTTATTTAGAACACCCGTCAGCAGTCCTACGTGTATACTAAGAAAAAAAACAATGAAATGCATTTTATTTTTTGCAGGTTGTTGTTAATTGTAATCGACAATTACTAATGATTGGTAAACACTATTTGTTTAAAACAAATTACTGTTAAAAATGTAAAAAACAACAATATCGTGCACCTCAATTTAATTTTGAACAAACTAATTATGAATTTACAACGGAGAGAAAACTTATATTTTAATGAAACTATGAAAGATGGAATTTAATAGGCAGCCATAACACTGCGTCATCCAATAATATAATAATATACGCGCTTAAAACATTACATCGCGAGGTTTCTTTATTAAAATATATTTAGTATATGCGTCGACGATAATATTTTTTACGCATAGTAAAAGAACACACATCGGGAGGAGGTGGTTAGAAAATTAATTAACTGATACAAATCAACGAGCCGGGTAATAATCGTATGAAGACATAATATAATTGTGAGGTCGAAATCGAGTACATGCACCAAACTCGGTTTCTCGGAAAAATGTCCATGGCGTCTTAATAGACAGACCGTGTTAGTGTAAGTGCGAAACACGCCGACGCTGCACTCGCGCGTGTGCACATTACGGACCACCGACTGCAACGACATAACATTGCGGTATAATAATATGCAGTATGCACCAGGAAAACCGAACATCGTGTGATTCATATCGGACACGTGCGCGGCGAGTTGTTATGTTGTACGATGGCAGTCTTAGTATCATAATAACAATATCATATAGACCACCAAACTTACTGTCGCCCGGGAAAACGTATAATAATAAGATAAAATACAGGTACCAGTGCAGTTTGTCTATCCAACTTGTAGTGATAAACTATTCTATTTTTGGTAATCTATAATCAATCAACTACGAAAATCACGAGAATAGGTAAGCCATTTGGCCATATAATTCGGAGGAAAGTACAACTATAGGCAGTGGCGTACCGAATAATATTTAATCTAGAGCCTAGAGGCGAGACAAAAAAATAAAGATTAACCTACGACGTACCGAAAATATGAAATTTTATGTCACATAAATAATTTTTTACAGCAAAAAAAACAATGTAATATGTTTATCATTTATCACATATCCACCAATTTCAAACTTGTGGCCAATTGCCTAAAAAAAAACACCAAATTTCTTTGGCACGCCACCGGAACTAGGGACCAACCACCCCTACCAACTGCAATGATAAATGAAAAGCGTACAAAACATTGAATTGACTGCTTTGATTTGTCCGTAACTATCGACCACAGTAAAAAATATGTTGAAGGCCCATAAACTAGGTCCCATATTCATACACTCGAGACATCGTTAAATGATGAATACTTATGGCGGAATAGCATTCCACTTTGATCGAAAACGAGTTGCAATGGAAGAATGGTGGATGAGATCTATGCATCCGTCAAAAAGTTACTAAAAACGATTAAATATTTAAAAATTTTCTGAACGACACACAACAGCAATCACAAGTGGGTAATTTATTATTATTTTGTATGTAGGTAACAATACATTTTCTAATGTATAACAACCTTTTAAGATAAATTAATATTTAATAAAGCTTAGTTTAATAATATATATTTAATACATTTTTATAAATTATTTTTTTACTTGTTGTTTGCATCCCTGCAAATATTTGCCGGTAAAAAAGGTAAATCGCTTACGACACTGTTAACAATACGTCATGTGGATATTACGTTACAATGTTTGAAACTTCAGAAGAATAAAAAAAAACGTGTATATTTATTATGTAATTTTACTCTTAGCCTTTTCCGGTAAAATTCTTTTACACAATTATTTTTCTACGAAACACAACAAAGAACAACAACACGTAAACAAAACGACAATAACGCGTTGTAGTTAAGGGAGAGAGGTACGTAAATGATATTTTTACGAGTACGACGACCGCGTAGGCCGAGCACGTTATGGTACGACGATGTCGTGACGATCGGGGGAAAAGTAACGACAGTGTCCTGCGTTATCCTAGGGGAGGAGTGAGTAACACGGAAACGGTACGAAAAAATAAATAAAAACAAAAGATTCTACTATTTCCACCGTGGAGTAAAGTTCTGTTGGCAGTGGTGGATGCGGCCGTGGCGGTTGGATGGCTCGATTGCCCCTTTGGGAAAATACCATCACATTAGCTAGTGCGGGACTTATAATATTATTATTATCTACCCGCCTGCCTGGCCGACAACAAAAAATATATAATATGAAAACGTCAATAGGCACGTCCCCTTGCGCGACGGAAAATCCGGTAAACGACGCCCCCAGCACCCGGACCACGCGTCGTTCCACGGTTATTTTTCTATTCAAGAAAGTATAGATAGCTGTGGCCGCGGTCGTTACGCAGACTTACCAAGTCACGCACACACACTACTGCACACCGTTGGCTCGATTTTTTTCCAGAACTTCTTGGATAATTAATTAATTCATTGTTTTGCTTTATTTTGTTTTAATCGGTGTAAGCAGCAACACTTGACTGACGTCGCGATCGTAACATCTGGCAGGCAAAGAAAGAAGGACGGGGGAGACAGTAAATAATAAATAATTGTAATAATAATAATAATTATTATTATTATCTCGACCTCCGTAACGACGTATTCGCGTGGGAGGAGGACCTCGTTTTCGGTACGCACCGTATAAACGCGTTGTCCCGTGTCCGTTCTGCAGTGTTCGGACTCCAACAACTATAATCTTATATAATAATAAATATATAATACTACTAAACTACAACAGACACTATCATAACAATAATATATAGGTACGAGAAGATGACGACGAGCTGCAGGTGAACGACCTACATGTGGTATACAACTACTAAACTACTACTACTACTGCTACTACTACTACTTCTACAACCGTAGAATATATACCATGCATTAATACCACGACCATTAAACGCACACACATTTAATACCGCGTTATTACTATTATAATATACTACTATATGTACGACTTACGTGCGTATAACACTTATCGTATAAGACCGACTAGGCGATACAGACAATACGGACTCGATCAGTAATGATATTATACACCCGACTCTTCGCATAATAATATAATATTATTAAAATAAATACACTAAATAACGCACGTACGGGCCTAGACGACGTTTATGTTTGTCTTTGTGTATACCGTTACGCACACTTATTATTCTCTCTCTAACTTCCTTAAAATAATATATTAATAATAATAAAAACAATGATTATGAAAACTCTATCTACCTCAGCAAATTTCTGTCACCGGCACAAGCAGGCTGCATATAGAAAATAGCTTCGGTCAAAATTGCACTACCTAGTAATGTTATGAATACACATTTTTTTTAAATCCTTCGATGCGAGTCGTATGAACATTTAAAAAATACATTCAAATGCACTTTACTGTGTTAAACTTGTTAACTATAATTACTCTTATAACACTTTATTGAGGTAGTTATTACGGCGAGATCAGTAACCACGCAAATGTAATTTGTACTTAAAGGAAAATGGGTTTCAAAAAGTTAACAATATTTTATATTATGTAGATTATGTCATCAAAACGTCGCTTCGTCTGTAACCATGTGTCGCCAGCGGTCTAGACCAATTAACGTCAATATAGATAATACAAGCACTACGACGCCGTCTCATAAGTGCCGGCAGAGAGGAAAGCCACCTGACAACACATTTACCTATCTATATCATCATTATTAATCGATCAGTGCGTCGACGTCAACAATCGACGTCAATTGGAAAAGTCGAAAAACTCACCACACCCAACAGATTCACCTACCACGCAAGCGTCGATGTGTGATGGGACTCCGCACCGACTAAGCCGAATCCAGAAGAGGATGTATCAAAAGCAGTGGCGTAACCAAGAGAGAGCGCCCTGACGCAAAAAACGGGGTACACGAATACACAATGCTTTTGTTTTAATATAACTAAACATATGCCTTCAATAATTCAAATTCAAACCACACTTCATTTTATTTTAATTTTATGAACCTGTTGCAGTTTTTGGTGTGTACGAGGGACTAGTATGACTTGCAATTTGTATTTTCATTCATGCAAAAGCATTGAAATTTGGCAACATTTAAAATCTGTGCGAGTTCTACAGAGTTCTCACTCTACATTCTATAACGTATATTGTTATTGCACTTATTTTAGTACTCGCTGTAGCTATTAACTGTCTATAATATACTCATAGAGGTCTTCATGAATCGATGAAATATGTAATATTTGAAAATTGTGAAAAATAATTTTAAGAAGGGGATGAACTCCTCTTAAATGTCAGGGATATTTTCCTGGATTTGGGGGGCCTGAGCTGTTGAAGATTTTGGTCTCGGGCCCAAATTTTTAAGTTAGGCCACTAGTCAAAAGCCAAAAAGTAATTCATGCACGGCATACTACCACGCACTCAGTCTGGTTGCATATCCGTCGTACTGTAAATTTCTTTCAAAACTTCTACCGGCAAGCCGCCCTACCCACGCCCACCACCTGCACAACGCACGACGCGTTTTAATTGTCGCAGCCGAAACGTGATTTTTATTGACCGAACGATTTGTGTGTGCTGCAGTGTTTATAACGCGCACTTATTCATGAGCACATTATAATAATATACGATATTATCTCCACGCCGCTCCTCCGGGCCGGTACAACATTGCGTCGTTCGAAATCACGTCGTCGTTTATATTATTAAATATTATTATCACTATTATATATTTTATATTCCAAGGCCGTCGGCCGCGAGTATGCTCGGCCGTGGTCTGCGGGCGATGACGAGCGGGGGAAAGGCGTACGCGAGTCTTGAAGAGGAGTTGGAGGAGTAAGAGGAGGAGGAGGATTAAAAAGGAGGAGGAGGAGGAGAATGACGTGTTGTTGTACTCGTCGCCGTCGAACACGGTACGATGGTTTTCGGACACCCGAGAGATACCGGAGAGCATACAACGCGTGCACTAAGGAGACCCGTTAAAAAACGAGCGCCTGGACGGACATACAGTACGCTTTTCTCGGTTAGAGGCACGGCGGTACACTGCGCGTAGCGACGGTAGATCTTACCCCATTTTTCATTCCACAATAATATAATAATAAAATTTATATATATATAACAGTACCTACGGGCTACGTTGTTTGTATTCTTTTTTTCACTTCTCTCTCTTCCTTTGCTTCTCTCTCCACCACTGTTCCGTTTTCCTATAGTCACATACACCGTCACACCGCCGTCAACATCTCTGCGGTATAATGTTTACACGACACGAACGACGAGCGGTGGCGGTGATGTACGGGCGTAAGGCATTTTCCCCCTATTCGGAGACCGAAATCCAAATAATGTTTGTTCGAATTACACTGCGTTTGTTTAGCGCGCCGACAAACCACCGCCGCCACCGCAGCCCACACGACGCGAAGTCGGTGAGAAGGGAAGTTGCGGTAATCGAACGTATAGCAATAATAATAATAATAATTTGTATTTCCTATAAGAGTGTGGGAGACATATCACACGAGAAAAACATCACCACGTAGACGAAGTATCGGGGAAGCCTCGCAAAGGTTGACGCGGCGACCGAACCGATGGCTGCTCCGAATCGAACAAAAAAAAAACAAATTACTTTTCATCATATATAATACAATTTACTACACGCATTTGTTCACCTATAGAATGCGTGTTGCACGGTATTATAATAAGTATTGTCAGTATCGATGAAAAAATCGATACAGGCTAGGAGGTGGTGAAGTGATAGCGAGCGGGATAATTGGATAAACACGAAACACTGTTTACGTTTCATAAATTTAAAAGAAATACCAATTCTGAAAAAAAAACATGAACAAGGATAAGACGTTTTTCGTGTATAAGCGATTAGGAGAGGGTGTGACTTCTCCAAAAATTAACGTAAGAAACATGGTACGGAGTAAAAAGGGAGTAAAATGGAGTATTTGTATATAAGCGATATAAGGAAAATTTCCAATTACCCCTTGGGCTGCTGTGGCCCAGTCTTATATACGAATACGGGGTCAGTTTTATGGAAAAAAATTAATTAACTCAGTCTGCTAAAAGGTATTATAGTATCGCGCGTATCTCGTGCCGTTTTCATAAATTTCGTATGACGTATGACGTGGAATCGATTGGAAACAAAATTTGGCGACATCTCGAGGATCCATACGCAAGACCTTCCCACACGCGTCCTCGCACACACTCACACTGTAAACTACAACGCATTACCGGATCTGACAAACAATACTATTTTTTTTCTGTTGTTTTGTTTTTTCTTCTCTAATCCCTATGAATCCAATAAATATAGACAATAGTAATATTCATTCATTAGTGTGCATGATAATAGTGTGATAGACATCCGATAAACACATACCGCTATGGCGATAGCCAATGGTGTAACCGAATAAAGAGACAAAAAAAGGCCTTAAAGGGTTACAAATATAAAACATTTTCTAGACCCGTGTATGATGGGCGAAGACAATAATTACCGTATCCACATGCCGGGTGTTACACTATTATATATGTATTTATAAAAATGTGTAATTATGTAACACACACACGCCACCACCGCGCCGCCTCCTAGGCTTGAGTACGCATCATACTATACTTACGTCGCACACTATTGTTCGCATATCGACAGCTCTTCAACAATGTTAAGCCTTAACACCTACCTATATATAGTATATACATACAAATAATGTATGATCTATGACCTACAAGTGCGTCATCATAATGTCATATATTATATTTTAATTCACCCTAGAGAGACCAACTTGTATGATGCCGAGTTTTTGCGTCGTACCGCGACTATATTATGTACACGAAGCAATATACATGTAAGGAGGGGGGATGATATCTACAATGTTGACGGAGATTGATGTAGTTTTCTGTAAAAAAAAAAATAAGAAGTAATTTTATTAAGTGCACCGCGATACGCAGTCATCGAATCTTTGTTTATCAGTCGAATCCCGCTACCTATTTTTTTTTTACAATTATGAATCCGGTCGATTATGGACTAGATCTCGTCCTATAAAATAATTAACAATTTCATGAATAACGTTTAAACAAGTTATGTGGAACAAATCGAAGCGCAACCGCTTTTAAAGTTATACATTTCATTCAATTAAATTATGTACGAATATTCTTTCCACGATTTCTGAAGGTCGCGAGCTGGACACATTGAAACTGAATACACTTATAATAATAGGTATATGACATCAAAACTTTTCACCTGAAAATTGATTTAAAACAGACCTGTGTATGGCATATATATTATGTTCGGGAAGTTTTTTCATTAGTTGTATTATTTTATCAGATTACAATACTACGCTATTTGATTTAGACATAGGTGCAGAGAACCGAGAATATCAAAGGACAATACTACAAGAGGCATTTGGCGACCTCCCTCTGTACGCGATATGTAATTTAAAAAAATAAAATAAAATATGCGTGCGTGCACTTTTGTTAGTTTTCAAACTGAATAACGCACGAGAAGTCAAGGCCGAGTCAATATATTTGTGTAACCCTGTATGACACCGATCATGCAATATTGGGCTTTGGCCGAGAAACCCACCTACGTGTGTAAGAATATTGTATTCAGCAGAAGGAGTAGAAAAATACAGTTACTACAACGATAGACTGGTTTATTGCTCCAGGCCAGGCTCACCGTGTTTTGTGCCCAATAATAATATTACTAAACCGGCTGCGTGGGTCATTTCGTTTGATAAATTCAGACACGTGCTCTTTTATTGTTAGTACTACAATATTCTCCACCGATTCCTCGCCTAGAGCATAGTAAACAGAAAATAACGAAAAGCAGAAACATTTTCAAACAGTAATTCGGTACATGTAACCGGAACTAAAATGTTTTCTTATCAAAAATAGGTACAACAATAATATATTATCAAACTATAGAATATAAACTTTGTGAGCAGTACCTATATATTATGTTATATTTCATCTGATTAATAAAGCTTTTGGCTTGAGATTTGTATTTTGTTGTGTAATATGCATAGACCAAACGTCAATAACAATATAAATTGATTCCCTTTAAAATATTAAATAAATTGTAAATTATACTGTGTATTTATAAGTACCTTTGTATACAGTTTAAATACAAATAACTCCATAAGAAGTAAATACATGTTTGGGTTAGAGGAGAGCTCAAGAGAAAATGTTGACGATTTAACCAGTTTAATAGTATGATTATGAAATTTAGTACATATTACATTCATTAATACCTGTACGATTAAAAAAAAATATATATTTGTGTTAATCTTAAAAAAAAACGATTAACAGATGAAGTATGGCAAACACATGTAATACACGTACACACTTGCAACATAATACAATACATTATGATATTATTATGGTACTGTTACAAAAACATGATAATGTATAGACATCGCCCTTATAATAACTATACTATATTTTTTTGGTAAAATACCAGACCAGGGTATCAGTTATTACTCATTATTGTACGATCATATTATCATTTCAGTTGATTCTACAAACTCGTCTGTCTGTAGAAGGCAATAATAATTAACATAGGTACAAAAACGTGTATAATAGAAAACTGAAAGACGAAATGATATCATAAAATAAAATATAATATGATCATCAAATACTGATTTTAGAATCTATAAACATAAATAAACGATGTATGAATGTGAAAATAAAAAAATTAAGAATCGATACACAATATAGGTAATGACGTTCAATACTACAGCATAAATGTGTCATTGAGATCTCTTGCAGTAATAGCGGGATGAAACATGAGTCATCGAGTGCGGATGTATAAAAATTATTATTCAGGAATTTAACCATCACCTGTATAATATTATCATATAAATAGTAACGCAAAAAATAATAATAAGTAAATAAATGTACGATTCACCTTAATCAATTTTAGTCTTTAAAATATAATATGTTATTACAATAGCTTAACAATAGCTAATAGGTATTAAGCATATAGCATTAATTATCAATGGTATTACGTACTTAAAGTTATAACTTACGACTTAGTATTTTATAAATATTTTTAAGAACTATTAACAGATAAATTAGTAACTATTTATAAAATAAATAAAACGAAAACATAAAATGAATGAAACAAATAACAAATTAAGTTTGTTATATTAAATTATATTTTATTGTTTAATAAAGCTTTTAGGTATGATTATTATATTTTACTAATTGATCGTTCGTTCTAATTATGTTACAAGTTTTGATTTTAATAATTATTACTATTTTTCTGTTCTCGAAATATTGTTTGTAATATTTATTAAAATTAATTAATTAATTAATCATGATATGCAAAATAAAATATATAATTAATTAGATAACTAATTTGGTTCAGATATTTTTGGATGACAGGAGGTCAAATATCATACAAGGATAAAGATAGTTTAAATTATAATAGTTATAAGTTTATAACAAGTGAAAATAATAACGAGGATATATTATAACGTCTTAATATCATATTTGTGTACAACACACGAATCTATAATGACTTAAAAAATATTTTCATAACTTTTTATTACTATTTGACTAACGAAAACTATATAAAACAGTGTATCTACATGCACACAAGACACAAAACCATACAAAAATGTTGGATTAATACATACAAGTACCTTAGCCTTACAATTAATGCATTTTAATTTTTAATAATGAAACGACTAGCTAATTGCTTTATCTATATTATTCATTCAAAATATTATACTACAAGTAAGTCAACATACATCAAACAAACACCGATAACGTATTCAGAAAATCATATATTATTGTACTAACCCATAAAATGTGCTTTTAATGAAATATTTTTAAACCTTACAAAAAAAATTAAACCGTAAGATAGTGTGCGTACCTACTTCCGAAACTAAAAGACTTATCTTGTTTAACAATTTGATTACCATTCATACCGCAAGAAAACATTATTTCATAATGATACTATATTGGTATATTATATAGGTAATTAATAACTTAAGATAATTATGTTGATGAATTGGCACTTATTTAACAACTATACTATATAATAAACGCATGCGTACGATATTAATTATTTATCGTCAGATCGTCTATAAATCGATTTACATTTAGGTAAATATTAAAAATAAATTATAAGTATTTATAACACTCCAAGAATTTACATTCATGATGAATGATAATTAACCATTCTGTAAAATAACATGGCTTAACAATTGTAGTATAGTATTTGAATAAATGACCTGAATACAAACAACCAAGACCTAATATGAACGCTGTCAACATAAATCGGAAATGACGGTCGAATTACCAGAGTAGCACCGGAAGTCATAAACAAAAAAATTATAATTTAATGCACATTTAGGAAATTACTGTTCCATAACAATATAGATAGTCAGTAAAAGTACTCAAATTTCAGTACTCAAACCATTCAGAATAGTAAGTACAATTTTAATTATCTACGTACATGTTCCTAATACTTAAATTAACTATAGGTACTCGTTTAAATAGGTATAATAATAATAACTAAAAAGTATTAGTTTTAGTAAATTCATAAATATTTTGTCTTTTCATCCGGTATACTAGGTCCTAACACAGCATAATGTTGAAGTTAAAATCGTAAAAAAATATAGGAATCAGTAATGCCGACTGATATTTATAAATAACTAAAACTATTAATACATATACATACTATGTATAATGTATAAGCGCTTGAAATATTAAAACACGCATAAGACTTTCAACGAGAAAAAAGCTTAATAGTATAGTGTATTTACAGTCTTGAGTCACTGATAATAGAAAATGAGTAAGTTGCAGTTGCACAATGCGCAAGCACGCAACAACTAAATTTAGATACCTACCTAGTTTTTTAAGTCGTACTAACATACACTAAAACGTACACTACATTACAGCGAAATTCAGTTTTTTTAAAACACCATAATCATAAGCAATATGCTTTACATATCATTATTTTTGTAGTATTTTGCTTCACTTATCTATACTTAAAATTGAAATAACATTTGTCCTCAGAACAAGTTAAAGAAACGCGTATTTGTTATTTGATTTACGAGGTTGTATATCGTGTACTGAGATAATAACAATTATGCTGGTAGGTTTTTGGGATTGTGTTGAATAAGAAACACGCAGATAACGGGTTGCGAGACCTAGTGCACGGTGCATATTATATCGCGCATTCCAGCAGAACCTCGTCACGACGACGATAAGTGCCGTCTTTATAGGTAGTTTGGTA
Source organism: Myzus persicae (assembly GCF_001856785.1). Classification (NCBI taxonomy): domain Eukaryota; kingdom Metazoa; phylum Arthropoda; class Insecta; order Hemiptera; family Aphididae; genus Myzus; species Myzus persicae. The sequence goes on along the minus strand of NW_019102130.1, from coordinate 359,953 downwards.
CCCCTAAAGAGAGGAAAAAAATATAATAATAACGTTTTAGTCGCATCATCCCCGAACAGCTGCAAATGCCAGCGGCGTACACACATATACTCAAATATACGTACAAACAAGATGGGCACCGGGGATGTATTATACAGGTCTACTCTTAAATAGTTGTATAAGAGTGCAGCAGTAACAGCAGCCAAACGAAATTCCACTCATTTCTAAGTCGTTGTTTCTATACACGCGTGTTGCATAGTTCCCTTAACAACGCACAGCTTACAATACAACATTAGGGGTTGGTGGTGGGCCGGAGGTGGGACTTTTGGTACGTTCAATTAATAAATTAGTAGGACTAGTAGAACCTCAAATAGAATATAAACAAAACGAAAAAACAACGATAAGCATATTATGTCTATAACATACAGGGTTGGGCAAACAGACAACAATTCACCGGCATATACACTACAACCGGAAAAAAACCATTAGCCCACCCTGTAAACGTGACGAAACACATTAAGCTAAGGGCGGTGGCTTCAAACAGTTCAAACTTCACACACGTAAATACCGATAGAATATTATACAGCACACGCGGTGTCAGACAAGGTTGAATAGGTACACCTCTACAAAATAATATAAAATATTATACATCTTGATTATACAGACACATTCGCGCATGCAAATTGCAACCACGAGACGCATTTCTTTTCAATTAGTCATTGTGTTTTGTATGAGTACAACGACTACAACGCACGAGATACATATATACAATATGCGTATTTCAAATTTTCTTTAACCCGGTGATTAACGAATACAAGGTTTGCGATATCCATACGATCACACCATGCGGGCCTTTCGTCAGTGTGTATAAATGAAACAAGAAAAAAAAATTGAACGCTTGAACCGAAATACCAAAATGGTAAATTCTCACGACGACAGTTGTAAAATAACAACACAAACACGAGCCATTGATCAGCGTTCTTTAAAAAAAAAAATCATATACACAAACACGCACACATAATATTATTATAATAGTATCGAATCAAGAAATTCGCCTTCGCAGCTGCTAGCCCACCCGCCAGCCATGGCGATGGTTTTTTGTTGTTATAATGTGCAGTACATAAATTATAATATTATATTATGCACACACGCATAATCGCGTAATTGCATAAACTATAAGCATACACAACATATTCGGTGTTCTTTTTTCGAGATGAGGTGTGCTCACGCCTCTCAAACATGAGTATAACGTGCGAGATTCGGTCATGGCATAGGGACGTCGCACGCAGAAAAATCTCAGTGAAACGGAAATCGCTTGTCGGCCGGCAGCGATGGTGTTGTAAAAATACGGGCCAAGACGAATTTTACTGCGTTTCCGTCGGAATGTGTGCGCGGACGGCCGCCGAAAGACGCGCGCACGGTTGACACATCCGCTGCCGGCTGCCGCCGACTAGCTAGCTGAATGCCGCCGCTGTCGTTGCTTTGGTGCTCCGTTCCCGCAGTAAGCAGTGTGTAGCTGGACCGGCGCGCGGTGGCAATGACAATGACCGGCACCGTCGAGTTGCAGTGGTTCTCATGGTGTGCGCAAGAGAGAAAAAAATAAATAATACACACACACACACATACCATGACTAGGTATAGCCTGCCGTATAGGTACAAAGCGGAATACGGTGGCCGTAAACGCCTGTGCAGTGGTGTTAAAAAAAAATCCCAAACCGGAAATTATATTAACTGAACCCGAACAAGAATAATATCGTCGTCGTCGTCGTCGTCGGTGACGAGGCTTCTACATCAACTGCTACTACTACTATTACTTACTAGTTATGTGCCTACGACGGACGGGATGAACACCTTCCGTGCGAATGACGACGTACAGAAGCGCACCGAAACACAAAAGCGAGTGCTCCGAAAGGAAATTGCAAATCGGTTTTGGATGACATGCTTTTTACGTTGGTTTTTTGTTATTTCCGTCGTCGTTTTGATAATTTTTTTTTATTTAATCTTTTTGTTTGTTGAGCGATTTTTTAACAAAACGATCGTTCCGAAAAACCCACCTCGTTATTAATACCTTCCGTGCGAGAATCCTTACGTACCGGAAATCCTCCGGCAGCAAACAATGATTAGTGATATAGTTATGATTACTCTATATATTATATTTGAAAAAAAAAGAATAAATATATTGTACATTTATTATATATTCTTGTACAAACCGTCCGCCTACACCGATCTATTGAGACTGGTGATAATTATAAGTATTCTAATGGAACAGTAAAAATATATTTCAGAGATAACGCGCTATCCCGACGAGGACTTGAGTGAACAAACAAATATTATCAAAAACGCACTATTTTTCCTCTCGTTTGTGTGTTATATACAACGTGTAATATTTACTAATATTTACATTACCTATAATATACTTTTACTTAAGTATATTTTTATAATTTTACTATTGTTTACACGAGTATCTTATACTACAAATTAATATCCGTTATTGAGTAACTCCCATACTATAATAGATAAGTTGATTATTTCCACATTCGTTACGACTTACGGGATAACTGTGCAAACCTCTGATTACGTATATTTTTGCGGTTTACATATTATTTTTATTTTGTATACTTATTTCAATTATTTTCCTACATAATATTATTATAGAAAATATAATACAAGGAAGACTTGGCAACACTATACATGTTTGAATGTAATACTATATTGCAATATGAAGGGATAGGCTATCATTATTATATGAATGTTGTTTGCACAGAAAAATGTTATAATAAAATAATACTTGATATTTTTCATGTTTTAAACACTAAGTTCAATGATTAAGCAATAAAAGAGTGTAAGAGTGTTTAGTCTATGATTGTATACCTAACCTTATTATAACGCATATTTCATGGAATAGTTATTTTAACGCAACCCGGTTCTATCGCGATGTTAAGCGACAAAACGCGCAGTTCTTTCAAAAAAATATGTAGAACGATTAGTGAATTAAACATTTTAACATGCAAATCAACATCAAGTCCTAATAATGCACGAATTTAAATCGTTTCGAGAGATTTTTGGTTATGCGATTAAATACATTCAATTTCCGTAAGAATCAACTGGTGTGCGTGAGACTAGAGTAGGCAATATTGAAAACATGTACATTTATATATTGTTCTAATATTATTATTTTATACCTGGCACGAACAGTCGAATAACGCACGTTTTTCGGTTTCGACAAAATAACCGTTATCGGTATACCTAATATATTACATCGGTAATATAATTTTCTACAATCCAATCGAAATCGGATAACAATAACAATTCAAAAAACTACATTTCCATTAAGTGCAATGAAAGCCGTACACGTGTAAAAAAATAAATAAAGAAGAATACAGATAAAACGCATTTACTATAAAATAATAATATCATCTACGATATCCACTCTCATCACGCTCGCCAACTCGCATATACAACGTGCGCGCGATCGCTCAACAGAGGAAAAAAATCAAGTCAGTATTTATAACTTTAGAAAGTGTAATGAAATAGCGATGTCTAATTAATTCGTAATATAATATGTACTTGTACCTATACGTACCTATATGTATATAATGTTCTTATACAAAACATGCCTCGTTACAATAAAGTACGATGCGTCGTCGTCGTTGTCGTCTACCAAGGATGCGGCGAACGGTGGATGGTTAAGAAAACAAAGTAAACCGAATCATAAAAATGTAATTATTTTCTCCTATTATTATACGGTGCATTGTTCCGTAAACTTTACACGTCGGATAATTGTGTACACGACACAACAGGAACCGGGGGAAAACAATGGGAACGCGCGATATTTGTGAAAAGAAAACCCGGGTCCGCTAATTTCTGCAGCGCGCTCGTCCGCTTCGTTTTTGTTTAAAACGCAAAAACAAAAAACTTCACTACACGATCCAAGGTTTGCAACTAATATAAAATAGATATTTAATGACAGTGTGGAATGACAGAAAAAAACAACGATTAATAATATTATATATCGTGAAAACGGTTTTTTATTTCAAAACGGAAACGGTAATACGCACTCAAACACGTTTGGTCTAGCCCTTCAATCCTCAGCATCACTATTTTGTATCGGTATCATTGAACAGAAAAACCTATTCCGAAGGGATGCGAAATCGTTTCGAAATGGAACAATCCAAACTAAAGTGCGTAGACCTTACTTGACGATCCTCAAGAGGATAACAGCAGTAGGGTTAAGTGGTAGTGAGGGTTAGGGAGGCAGGTTAACAACGTGATGACACACGTAAATACCGGATTAAACGGGGCGGACGCAGTATCCCGGAGACCTTCGTTTGAGTAGTAAAATAATGACGACGGTTAACCCGAAAAAAAGACATCCAGAGATTTAAAACGCCTGAAAACTATTCCTCGGAGATCGATACATCAAACGTAGGTTATAAACGTCATCGGAAACCAAGCACTAAGTTTTGATAACTCTAATAATTATGTTTTTCATTGTTTATCAATTATTCAGTCATTTACTATTTTTTTTTAATTCCGAAGGAAACGCGACTCGTTTGTATGTTTTAACACGGCATGTCATTTCACAGCAGAAATACACCGGTAACTATTGTAGTTTATAATCGATTCATCCTTGAAACACCAAATCATCGTCTAATTAGTCCCGTAAAATATACAAAACATAATATGCACCTAATGAAATATTAATAATTAATATTTAATTCTAAGTGAAGTTCACTATACCGCATACGTTTAAATCGTATAATATTAATTTCCATACATTTAGCGAGCACGCTTAAGCTGAGAACGTACATTTAATTACCCAAAGGACTAGTGGTTAAACGACAAAAAGAATCAAATTATTTCTAAGTTCATAGGTTTTTATGATTAAAATCCACAGATATTTTAAAACGTAAATAGGTATACTTCGTTGTCCTGTTATAATATGTAATAATATATTTTTCTATCACGTAATGTTTAGTTTATATTTATAAGCCACTTAATCGCAATTATATAAAACGATTAACGAGTTCGTATATGGCATAATACGAGATGTGATTCAAAATAATACCGAGCAATTAAATAAAAGCGAAGTATTAATCACAGCGTGTATTGGCGCGAGTACGCTACGATAGTACGATAAAGATATTGAAAATTCGTGGAGTTACTATTTTTAGAGCGTTGCACAATGCACTTTGTATATTGTTATCATATAGATACATTGTTCTACTTATTAATAGTTTATAATATCTCGGATGAGTTTCTGGTCAATTAATACGGACTACTTTTCGCGGTTTAATGCGTCGAAATCGTTCTAATACACGGTATTGCGAACTACGAGAAGCAGTAAAAACCTACCTAGGAATCTGGAATATATTTAAAAAATTTTGTAACTATCGATGCCGTCTGCGACTCCCGGCTTGGCAGTCGCAAGTGTACACAAAATGTCGAAAAATCTTTGACGAAAATACTTTAGGTGTTCAGATACTACTATTATTAAAACTAGTCTGCCAAGGTTTCTCAATGTGTGCGGCGGTATATTAAATACTAATATATAAACCAATAACGATAATATAATCCGATGGGGTTATTCTCATGTAGTTTACACTACTCAGTACTCGCCCCAGCCCCCCCCCCCACCATCTAAGCGTACGCCGGCCGGCGCCCGGCAGTCGGTGATTTAATAATAATTATAATTGTGTAACACACGTGTAACTTGACGTCCTACTCCTAACTAAAATTATACTACACACCTAACTCTACGTCAGTCAAAAATTGCAACCGCATTACAGTATTTTGTTATTTTAAAAACTAAATTTAACGACGGAGAGGTGACGAATGACATAAAATGATTTAGATCACTGGGGTAGTAAATTGCAGTCAGCGAGTGGACTATCGAAGGGAGACTGCCACGATGGAATATTGGAATTACTCTGAGGACGGGGGATGGTATCGCTGTCGCGGCCGTTATTATTATCGCGTTATCAACGAGTGGTCGGCGTATGTGTGTGATAAGCACTAGAGTGGTGCAACAAGTAATAACTAACACCAATACCATTATAATCGTAAAATATTATAAGCATTTTCAAAATATTGTATGCAGTTCTACTCACTTCGAATTGACCACCGTCCTAGTGTAATAGCAGCAGTCGTAGTAACGGTCGGACGACGACTTGCTGACGTACATTTGTCGACAGAGCACGGGGTAGAGCGGCGTTCGACCCACCGAACGCAAACAATATTATTATTCGTACGACTACCACCGCGGCGACACTCGATAGACTCGTTTCGTTTCGGCGTGCGCCGCACGATGCAAGATTATTATGCTACAAACCGCAACGATAACGATGCGCACGTTGATAAATTGGCACGTAAAAAAGGATATAGTATTAAATATCGCACGAAGTAAAACGGAAATAGAAAAAACCCAACTCGGAAATCGAACGGACGTCGAATACAGACACAACAAACAAACACCACGCTCGACAACGACGGACGGACTGACACGAAGAATAATAACAACGACACAACCGGATTCGGTGCGCTGGAGGGACGCGAATCGGAATTCGTGGTGAACAGGCGTGGCGGTGGTGCTGGTAGCGGTGGCGGTGGTGCTGGTAGTGGTGGTAGTGGCGGCGACGACCGATGTCTCTCCGGTGGCAGCGGGGCCGGTGCTCTCGCATCCTGCCGTCGCCGCGCACCGCCCGGCGTAGGAGCGATAATTAGGGGTTACCAAACCACGGATGGACTGACGTACGCGCGCGCAATCAGCCGGGCGTGACCGTACGGCCGCCCGTTCTCCTACCATCCGCGCGAGTTACGTTTTCGATGTACGGGTTTCTGCCGTTTCTGGCGCGTCGCTAACATCCTATCGGTCGATCGTTCACACCACGGCATAAAAATGTGTAATGTGTGTATTGTATATAAATAATGTTATTTATTATACTTATTTTTGTTTATCGTGATTCGTGACGGGCCGTTGCTCATTGGGATTTAAATGATTTAGTGTGTTTTGCAATGTTTTTTCGTAAGAAGATATACATTAAAATTAAATAAATGGATTTATAAAACTGAGTAACGTGTTATTATTTTGGGTAGGTTTCTGATTTACCATGGTGTATAAGTTGGTAACATATCATAAATCATAATTTGTATTTAAAAGTTTTGAGCCTAGGATGGATTTGATTAGGTATTACATTGATTGAATCGGGTTGATAATATTTTGGTCCGGAAGATTGTGTTTTAAGGTGTTAATAAGAAATAACTGCGACGTTAGGTGGACGCACGAAAGACACATTCTTGGTTCTTTTTTTATCCATTTCGAAACTGCAGTGTGTAAGTTAAGCATCGACATTGGCGAACATCAGGAGGACTAGACTACCCCTAAAGTGATCCTGCCGCAAAAAAAACGAATAGAAAAATATTGTGTTTGTTATAATTAAATTTACGAATCTGTTCCATAGAAAATGGTTAATAGGTAAATTTATCATTAAAAATTATGGATAAATGGTTACCGCTATGCTGTACATTAATTGTCGAGCATGGCATTGTAATGGATTTGTCATATTTGAATTCATAAATCATTGCATGTGAAAAACGATCCAGAGTGGACACATTGTGTCAATGTGTCATCCTCGCAGCATACTTGAAACTTAAATATAAATAATCAAATTGAATAATTAAAAAAAAAATTAATAACAACCGAAAATATCTCATGGCAATGGTATTAGTGTAACTTTCCGGTAAACTTGGTATCAGGTAGAATAACTTGTTGGGAATCTTCTATTAAAATTTCTGATGTTGGATGTAAAGAAAAAATTTTTATAAAGTTCTCACTGAAAAATTATTTTTAAACTTTCGGGATTTTGTCGAACTTTGTCAACTTGATAACTTTAAATGCATATAAATATAATCGTGTCTATGTATCCTTAATATTATTAACTGCTATTAAAGCAACTTATGATGATTGATGACCTTTTCACTGAATTTTCTAGCTTTTTTAATAACTGAAACAACTATCGAAAATAATTTTAAAAAATTTACAAAATTCAAAAAAAAACTTAAGGGTATAAATTGCTCAAATAGAGTATATATTTCAAAAATTTCACTATGTATGGAAAATGCCATTTTAAATATTTGGTAAAAATTTTAATTGTATACGGCTATTAGTTTATAAGTTTTTTCCGACGCATTTGAAAACTATTTTGACTTCCCAAACGCACCATCTAGATTCATTTTTCTATCAGAAAATATATTGATGTTGAATCATTTTTCTACCCCAAATGTTTACAACAGTCAACAGACAGAAGAAAAAAATCAAGTACAGAAAACAGAATCAATGCAAATACAAGACATTCATCTCTACACTCAGAGTCTAAAGTATGATAGTCGATCGAATATTCATAAATTTAAACTGGAAAATAGATTCCTACTTTTCCATGAGCAGTTTGATAATTACGACTACCCTTCAGTCACTACACCTTACTATAAAATTAAATTAATACACGTTGGGAATCCCATCGCTATACTAGAATAATAATACGATAATTTCGAATATTATAAATCGGGATTCGGAGTTAGTATTTGAACTCCTAGGTTAAGATATTTATAGGGTCTAATTTAGAAATTGGCTATACTAAAACATAAATCATAAATTTCTCAGATATTTAATTCAATTATTTCATGAATTTCCAAATCGTCATATTTTTAAAAAGAATTACGGCTATGCTATTCACAAAAAAAATCAAAGAATTTTTTAATTATTATTTATTATGAAATTAAAATTAATTATAATTAATAATAGTTTTTCGAAGGTTAGGAGCCTGCAAGAATATGTTTTCATCGTACCTAATTAGATATCTTAAGTTCTTAGGCCTCTCCCCCACCCATTTCTAGCTTGATAAGTCAGTATACTTCGTAGTTGGGTATGCCGATACATAATAATGTAATATGATATTACATTAATACTCTCTCAAGTAGTCAAGTATCCTATTTTTCTAGGAATTTGTTTACTATATTTTCCAAAATATTGAATTATAGAGTAAAGTAGACTATGGTGAAGTCCGCCGTGGCTTGCAGCACTGTTTCCGAGGACTGCTGTTTTCTCAGAGCGGTTCTACACTACCGTCATCGTCATCGATCACTCTAAAATTGTATTGCTTAAAGGTTTAACCACACAAAAATGTGTACATTTTCAATTTTGTCTCGACGGCTCAAGACGATGAAAACTATCGTTTCAGCTATATACACAATACACATACACAATTTGGATGCTTAGCACCCCCGAACATTTAAATCAGTAACCTCGTGGCCTCATCATTTATAGCATGTATGGTTAATTTTTTTTTTTTTAATTAGTTCTTATTTTGTAATAATACAATTAATAGTATGTATACAATACAAAGTTACCCTAACCTAATCTTTTTTTTATTATTATAGCATTTATAGCCTAACCTAACCTATAATTACTGAACGGTGGGTGTTAGGGGAAGATGAAATTTCTCGTTCTATAACCCATGATAAAGACCGGATGATAAAATAGGGGTCTTTATCATCCTCCAGTTTTCTCATTGAAATTGTCCCCCTATATCGAACTTTTTTAAGTATTAACTTTTCATGTCAGCAAACTATATGTGTTTTTTATGTAGACATATTGTGTCTGGTTGTTTGCTTATATTATGATTAATAGTTGATCATAATTTATAATAAATTATAATAAATACCTGCTTCTATAGTAAGTTCTATATAGATTTTATTATCCAGCAAGGACGACAATGTTTTTTTTATATCGTTGAAACGTTTTTGAGTACGGCTAAGCTGATATTTTTTTGATATGATATTCTCTTTTCAATGAAACAAAGCAGTTAATAAGTTATAACTTCCATAATAGTCGATGACTGAAGGCTAATAAAAAAAAAAAGTTATAACTACTGCACATTGCCTATATATTAATGACTATACTGCAGGTGTTATCATTTATCAATATTGGCGTTGAGACTTGAGTATAGTATAGACCATAGTACTAAATAATAGAATATAGTGATATACTATCCATACATAATTTAAATTATAAAAATCTTATTAAAATACAATTTATAATTATTGAACTATAATTAACAATTGTACAATTTAGATAAATAACGCCAAAGAAAAAAAACTCCAACAATAATAATTAGCGTAATTTAATATATGCAATTGCTTGCATAAAAACTATACGAAACGTAACTGTTTATTTAGCTTCTTGTTGAATTTGTTTTTTTCTATTTAATGATACAACGCGCATAAAACGACGGTCAAAAAATTTACATTAATGTAAGAAGTGGATGGCAACAAAATTAGCACCAAGCTAGTTGAGCGCAAAGAATTTGGAATTTGATATACGTTTCAAATATTAGAACCTCAGCTAAATATGTATAATCCCTCGGGGTGCAATTTTAATAATACAGCCATAATGCCATACCCATGTGACCATATCCAGGGCCGTATTTGCAATTTTAGAGCCCCTGGTCAACCATAATTTTACGCCTCCCCAACCAAAAAATAGATCCACTTTTTTGATTTTTCTTAACACATTTTTAGTTATAATTCTTAATGGTAAAGTCATGGTTGTCTATCTACAACCGTAGTTATGTTAAAATAATATTAATTATGTTCTATGCTAGGCGCTAGCACTTATCCGTTATCGTTGCACTGTTAAGCTCACAAGGGTCGAGTCATAACTCATAATACAAATTCTTTCCAAAAATAAAATATTTATTGAAACAATACTGCACCTAGTTACCACGAGGGGCCCGGCCTCCCCCTAAATAGATCAATATTTGACCGCCGGGGCAAATTTCCTCATTGCTCCCCCCTAAATACGGCCCTGACCATATCCCATAGCGTTTGATGAAGTGCCCGCTCTAAATTAATATTTGGTAAAATGTTGTTATGTGTGTGGTGGATGTTTTAAGTAATATCCGTGATAGTTGGGATTTTGTAGCACTTAAAATTGCAAAAATATGTACTACAATATTACATTTAATATCACTAAATATTTACATTAAAGGTTAAAAACAACAAAATATTTCAAAATTGGAATTTTAAAACAAAGTTCTAAGCACCAGTTATAGCGAGACAAAGAATAACCAAAACACATTCAACCGAAAACACAAAGGTATACTAATTACTAGGTAGGTACCAGGTACGAGTACACTAATCGAGTAGTCGACCGCATTTGCAAAGTATTTACGATATGTCAATATACCTAAACATAATGTTTTCAGTACTGGTTTGATGATGATCATAGCCGAGAATGACAAAAAAGGAGCCCATCGAAATTAGCGAATAATAAAAGTTTAAAATCAAACCAAATATAACATGAAATGATGTATCAGACATCATTGAGTCTGTATGGTACTATAGTCGGTCTATAATAGTCTATACTCTATTTTACTTAATCTATGGGTATTTACTTTTAAAACTAGACAAGGTAATCCAAAACACGTTCATTAAAATGTTATTTCATAAAACAAGATCAAATTTTTGCTTAAAAGAACTCAAAGAGTCCAGAAATAGCACTAAAATCTAAAAAACTCAAATATCAAAAATAAAATATTTAATTTCAGTTCTCTTAACTATGAAACACATTTTAGCTTACTCTTCTAGGTATCTTTAATAATTTTATAAGAAATATGGAAGTACGATAAAATCCTAACTCAGAACCCTGGTAATACACTAATACATATACATATTTCTAAGTTCTAACAAAAACACATACAAGGGGTTGATAGGTCAATGGGGACAAAACCCCTAACTTCCCCCTACTGAGCACCCCACTGCCTATAGCCTATAGGCTATAACTGCTTTTGTATACTAGTGTACTGTAACTGAGTAGGTACTGTCTACTGAGTATAGTAACTGTTTCTAATTCTTTGCTGTGTTTTCTACACTCAATTCGCAATGACAAGTTTGTGAAAAGAAAACAAAATGAACAACACTCGTTGACCTTTGTACTTTTCTCTGCATTTCATTAAACGGGTATCTATACTAGGTACAAGTTGTTTTATATTTTTTTTTTGCCCGAGACTTATACATTTATAACTTTTACCGTAGGTATGCGAAAACAAACCACACAGTTACTATAATATCCTACCCACTTACGTCTTTTCCTTGTCCGCTAGGGCCTAGACGCTAATGGCTTATTTTACCACGCAATGACAAATATGACCATAGGCGGAGATCAGGGGGGGGCTTACGGGGGCTTAGTCCCTCCAAAATAAATGATTTGAAGTTAAAGACCCCCTAAGAATATTAAACAAACAATACCGTTATTTTGTACAGTTTGCAGAACTTTTTTCATTATTTTATATTCTTATATCCACAATAATATAAGTGTACCTAGTACATTACATACACACTATTTACCAATTTATTATTTACGGTAACGTACCGAACAATTAAGTAACAATCCACAATAATATTATATTGTGTTTATATACCTAATATTGTACATATTTTGTACCAATTGGCCATCTATATTGTATAACATATTATACCATTCTATTTTAGATGGGAAAAATATTATTTCTTTTCCTAATTTTTGTTAATTCTCGAGAAGCGATAGCTATTATAGGACTATCGCTATAGCTGTATTAAACCTATCGTAAAGTTTATTTTTTTTTTGTTATTAAAGGATTTTTA